>NW_009732350.1:0-59033 GCF_000703405.1 Apaloderma vittatum | reverse complement strand
GGAAGAAGCCACAGGAAATCCAATGATTTTTGACTAATTAGCAAAATAATAATAACGTCTGCCTAATGATTACCTTGTACTGGGTTGTGGCCTTTTATCAGGCAGCTGCAGACTACTGCTTTGAAGGGAACCAGTGGTTTTCTTTGAAACTGATGTCATGGACTTGGAGGATTTGTGACAAATCTTCTGAGACTTATTGCTGCTTTGTATAGTTGTTATAATTGGGAAGAAAAATGAACCTGTTTCTAAATGCTTAAAGAGGAAAATACCTTCTCTCCAGATTTTATTTGGAAAGATTTTTAAGCTAGTTGGTGTGTGTGTGTGCATGTATGAGGCTGTACAATAATTTTCAAAAGGCTGAAGGAATTCTAAGGCCAGTAAAAACCTACAAAGATGATTTATCTATGTTGTTTTCACATGGTGACAGCAGTAATAAAAAAGACAGAAGCTTACCTGCAGTACTGTTTTACCACAAGAGTAAAGACCAGGAAAACACTGGGAGACAAGCCAGCAAGAAAGCCAACAGTTTGGAGCTTGTAGGTTTATATTCTGCATCCCAATCACATGGACTTTCAGAGTGAAGTTGCGTGTATTTGCCTTCAGGATTAATCATCAGCAGAAGCCTGAGCACCAAAGATTTGAATGGACCAATTTCAGCCTGCAGTCAATTGCTAAATTCAGCCATTCTGCCAGAGCTAAAAACACTAAAGGCAGGCTGTACTTTGGGAAATGTGGGACACCATCTTTCCTCATGTTAGCTGATTTACTGGCAAAGTAATAATAATACTGATTCAACACTGTACAGGTGTCATACCCTTTTTACTCCACTTACCATAACCACCCTCATCACAGCCAGCAAATGGCAGACAGCATCTCAGGGTGCCATGGATTGAGTCTGGTTCCCTTTGAAAAACATGTACATCAGAGAGTCAGTGGAAATGAGCTTTAACCCGGCAACATTAACACAAGGAAATCCAAAGACTGGGACAACTGTTGAGTACTACAAGTCAGATCTGAGCGTGATTAGCAGAAGCCTGTGGAGCTGGGGGCAAAATGCCTGCCTAAATTACCACCACCAGTTTCAGTCTCAATGTCTAAATATTTTAATGCTTAAAGCCCAGGTATTGATTCCTTTTTTTGGGCTTCCAAATAAAATTGCCCAACTTGAAAGGTGTTGAATAGCTGCAGCTCCCACTGAAGTCATTTGGCCCTGATAAATAAATTAAAGCTCAGAAATCTGTAAGCTGATGTTAACTGACCTATATGCTGGAGCCAGAATTTGTGGACAGTCCCTATGCTGAGACTGACTACAGCTATGAATATCTGTCTCTCATTGTCAAGAGTACTAAAACTCTCTTCCATTTGTTAAATACAGCCCCAAGGGTGAATAATAGAAAAGGGATTGTCAGAGACAGGGAGTCGTAGCAGATAGTTCAGTATATTTCAGTAATAGCGCCAACTACGAGGTGAGTTCAGCAGAGGATTTCATTGTAAGGTCTAAGATGAAGGGTCCTCATCTGCCTTTTTTTCCTTACATTTAATTTAAAAGTAGTTGGCCAAATTCAGGCCTTCCATTAAAGTGGAGGTACAAAGCTTGTCTTCAAACTCTGAAAGTGGTTGTCCATCTCTAAGGAGATACAATCTTGTGGCACTGGTTGGCAAGGCATTGCTTTTTGGATGGCATTCCTTGCTTCTTCTCCCAAAGGACAATTGAATATGCAGAGTGACAAGCTGTACACATGTGTTGCAACATTCACCTCATGCCATTAATATTGCGCTGTTTTTGAGATCTGCTCCAGCTGAAGGGTTTGGATTAATCTGGGTCAGGTGAAAACTCAGTGTTGTTCATCACCTAGTCATCTGCTCTCTCTTTGCAGAGCAAATGTGCATCACTGACTTTGGTGGGTGCTGGGGAGCAAGGAGTCACTTACACCCATTTCCATCCTGCTAGGACATTTTGTCTTCAGTCTGGTCGAGAAGAGGACATGACTATTCAGGTGCCACCAGTGGAGGCAAAGGAGAACACAGTGTCTTCCTTAGCACCATAGAGCACCATGGTCTTTCAAGATGGCTGCAAAGTAATGGATGACAGGAAAAAACTACATCAAAACATAAAATCCAGTCACTGGTCCCACACAGAACTCTTAACATGCAACAGAAGTAGTTGTCATGAGAAACAGTTCCCCTTCAATTCTCACTCCATTCTACCATCCCTGCAATGGGAGCACTGTATAAGGTGATGCCCTGGGCATCTCCTTCCCTCCCTGATAGCCTTTTTTCCTGGCTAGGTAGGAGCTATTAAAGTTCCAGGGCAAAGGTGGTGCCAGACTCCCCATTCTGACAGCCTGAGCAGCTTCAGAATTATCCAGGTAGCTGCAATGGTCTTTTCCATGAGAGCAAGGTTTGGTTCACTAGCTATTGTTCACAACGTAGTGACAACTTTAGTGACTAAAAGTTTCCTTCCAACTACAGTCACAAAGAGGTAAAGGAAAAGCAGTTAGGATAATATCTTCAATGTCTTGCCCCTTTCAGGGCAGCCAGTGAAATTTCTCACCTACAGAGAGTAGGGAGGGCCTGCAGGTCTGTGCAGAGCATGCAGAGACA
Organism: Apaloderma vittatum; assembly: GCF_000703405.1. Taxonomy (NCBI): domain Eukaryota; kingdom Metazoa; phylum Chordata; class Aves; order Trogoniformes; family Trogonidae; genus Apaloderma; species Apaloderma vittatum. The sequence goes on along the minus strand of NW_009732350.1, from coordinate 56,429 downwards.
AGTCAGAGAGTGACTGGTGAGCAGCGCTTCGCACAAGTCTCTCCTTGGTGTCAGATGAGTTGAATCTTGCCAAACCATCAAGTATATCTCTGCAGAGAGATGTCTCAGGAAGCAACGCATCTCAAAGAGAGAACAACTTGAGTAAAAGTGATGTGCAGGAGATTTTCTATTCAATTGCTGTTAGGCTAAAAGGGACACTCAGAAGTTTACTGAACTGTGTTGCACCTGTGGATAGGTGCAGGGTCATTTCTGGGTTACAGACTGAGAAAATGTATTGTGTTCACATAAAAAATGAAAAGGACAAACTTGAACAAAGTGTTGAGTTCTACTAGGCCTTGAGTTGTTTTTTTTTTCTCCCTTGTTTTTCTTTAATCTCATTCCACAAGTTACAAATATATGATTGATGTCCTGCAAATGAACCATGACTGGGCATTACTTATTTATTTTATTTAAAATTTTTATTGAGTTGAATAACTCTACTGAGGTCACAGTCTTGTTTCAGAGGAGACCTGGATGAAACAGGAGTGAAAATCTCACACAAATTTCCATAAATTCCAATACATACAAACACCAGCATTAAATTTTAACGATTGTGTATCCACAGGCTTTTAAAATGCTGCTAGCATTTCCTTTAAAATAATTAGGTCATGTTGCATGAATTACAGTTTTGCATTGCTGCTACATATTTTTCTTCTGTCAAAGATAGTTTCAATCCTGTCTGGTATATGATTTCCTCTTTAAGCTGCTCTTACTTCTTTCTGATCCCGTAAAACTGGGCCCTTATCTGTCAAAGGCGGAGGCAGGTATGTCTTTTTCTGGTGGAACTATTCAAGTCCATAAAATTAAGCATGTGAATAAAGATTGAAGCTGTAAATCATCAGCTTTTCAAGGCAGGGAAATATTATGCATTGTGCTTGCACAGTAAACAGCCTATTTGTTCTTTGTTGTTGAACATAATGCAATAATATGCACATGTGGACTCAGAATTGCAACCTGAATTACTGACTTAAACTCTGGTTAAAGAAAGGAAGGTTCATATTTCCAGATCTGAACGACAGGTGTGAAGGCTCTAAATCAATATTTGACATTAAATGTTTATTTCTTATCTTTGTCTTAAACGAATTAAAAATTTGAATTATTTTTTCTTTTTTTCTTCCCAAACAACAGCACAGTCATTTAGTCAGTATCTTTCACTGGTCTGTTTCCATCCAATAGCTTTTATTATCATGACTTTACCATTGCTCTTCAACTTTGGCAACTAGTGGGAACTCGGTTCATGATATTCTCAGAAAGGCCCACTTTGCTTTTGAAATGGCCTGTCATATTTTTTCCCAGGTGCTAATGCTAGATAGCATGGGCTTAAGGCAAGATTGAAAACTGCACACACCTCAATAAAAAATAGCATCTGAGGCAGCTTTCTGCTCTCCATTTCACTGCCTGTGTTTGGGGGTGCTACATTGGTTTTGACAGCACCCACACCAGTCTGGCTCAGACAAGACTCTGGTCCATTGCCTTGCATATTCACAGATCAAAATACACAGGTCCTTATATTCAGTAAAATATTGATAGCATTTTTGCTGCTTTCACAAAACAGTAACAAAATGGTGGCACAGAAGAATTCACCAGCCCAATATATTCTGTGCTTAAAATGTATTATTCAAAACTCCAGAAACCAAATGACCACAGGATGTTTTAGTTCAAAATGGATTCCCACAAGTGTCTAACAAAAAAGCAGGATTACTAAATTCGGTTTACAGTCATGAGAAAAAAATTTAAATCAATACTGCATGATCTACTGCGAACCAGTCTCAACCATTAGGCAAAATAGCCTTTTTTAAAAAGTAAAAGTAGTTTCTGGAAGACTAGAGAAGGGAAAAAACTGCTACATATTTTGAATATCAGCTTTTTGGTAACAGATTTCATCTGCTGCCTGAAAGGCTAATGTTTTAGTGGAAACTTTGCTTTCACTTTTACAATGGAAATCTTGTGAAAGAATTCAGTGTTTTAACAGAGTTTTGAGGTGAAGGTTCTACTATATTATGTGATGCTGAATGGTTATAACGTTTCTTTTGCAGTATTATTTCATTACTATTTATGTACTTTGATTAGATTTACTGTCTTGCAGTGTGGGTCTCTCTTTAGTCCGAAAGGCCAAACATGGACCAAAATTTAACTCTGTCTCTTCATCTCTGCAAAGCTATAGTCTGAGCTGACTGGAGCCATTTGGAGCAGAAGTCACAGCAGCCTTTACCTTACTGCCTTACACAATAAAAGGATATTACATATTTTATGGCCCCCAAAATACCCTTGAAATCTCCTGGTACTTTGAATATTTCTTTCCCACTAACACATGATCTTGGGCACTGTATCTTTGGAAAAGTTCTCCCTAGCACGATCCAGCAGGGGCCATGGTTGCCATGGAGGTGTTAAAAAAATGTGTAGACCTGGCACTTCAGGATATAGTTTAGTCATCATGTCAGTGTTGGGTTGACAGTTGGACTAGACAAGTTTAGAGGTATTGTCCAACATTAATGTTCCTGTTTCTATGATTCTATGCTGTCCTCCACCCCTCCAAAAGAAGTCCTTGGTTTGCTGATGCCATCAGTCTTCTAGAACTGGCTATAGTCTGTGATTTATAACCTAAGTGCTGCTCAGATTAAATTTGTGCCAGTGTTTAAAAATAAAGCCATATGTTCCCTGTCATTATTTAGAAGGATGCAAGCAGTCTAAGGAAGAAGAGGTTGCAAATCTATGGAAAGACACATGATACCTCCGCAAATCAATGAGAGTCTGTGGCAGACTCCCCAAAACTGTAACTTCCTAGTACCTTCTCTGTAATAATTTGTTTCCTTTAATATTGGTAATATGGATAGCAGGTACTTGTGGTTGTTTCAAAATATCAAATGTATGCAATGGACAAATTCCAGCTAGGTATAAGATTCATGTGGTGCTTTAGAAAACCATTAATTAAACCTCACAACAACCCCAGGAAGTAGGTGGCACTATCGTAATTCAGCACACGGGAAACAGTCAGCGAAAGGTTAGTGGCTTTCCACTGTTTGTGAGTCAACAAACAGAACTGGTATTTGAGCCTTTCTATCAGTGCCAAGTTGCTAGACTTGTCACTCTTTAAAAGACAGCCTCTGCTTGCCTATCTCTTCACTTGCTTTTGTGAACAGACTCCAAAACTCCTGATGAGAGGTTTATATCAGACATACAGCTGGTACCACAGAGTACCAGCTTTATATCTCCGCATGGGGCCAAATTCAGTTTTGCACATATAAATCTGAAGTAGCTTTCCTGATACTCGTACAATCGCAGCAACTCACCATGGCATAAATAAAAGCTGTGCGCAGGTCAGCTTCGTAACATAAAACAAATCAGAAGTGGACACTGGTCATTGAGATACATTTCTTTCAAATGCCTTCTGCTTCATAGTTTGCTAAGGTCACAAATGCCAATTCACTCTGATATAGTTTTATACCAAAAGAAAAGACACTTATTTCAAAGACAACTGCTTCCATTCTCAGTGTATAAAGGCATAACCAGACATTTCCTATTAAGACGGAAAGGAATTATGCAGACTGAATATCCTATGCACCAACATTAAAATTACTAACCGATGAGAACGATGGGTGTGCTGCTATTTGTAAAATGAAATGATCAGAACAAAAGTCAAAGCTGTAATGCATTCACTTACTTAAAAATGTGTATCGTTATACAAGGCAATTAAAGAGTTTCAGACTATTCCCTATGTGATCTGCCTTTCAGATGAGACCTGAGATTGAAGCATTTGATTATTAAAGCTCAAGTGGCAGTTATCATTAGAGGTGTTAACCCTAATATGCTCTCCAAATTCTAAATCAGTTCACCATGTTCCCCCTTCCTAAATTCTCCATGGTTTTCATGTGATAAGACATTCTGCTCCCCCATTTCTAAAAATTGTTCTAAAAGTATTACTCACACCATATGGCTACCTTGCACATTCATTTCAGTAGTGAATTAAGTGAGTAACCTTTTTATATAGCCTATAAATTATCTTAAGAAAATTGACCATTTGATATGCATAATATGTTCTACCCATCTACCTAGACAGGGAAGTCATTAAACAAGAAATCACTTTTTTTTTCTGTATATTGTTAGGCACAAAGCTCTGACTTTTGATGGGGAAAGAATCTCAGCATTTCCATGATGATGATGATTATATAATCATGTAATATAATAATATATTTCTATATTATATAAATATATGCATTCATATAACTCATATTTAATAATTAAAATGTAAAAATAATTAAAATGTTAATACAGATATAAGAACCGTCTCAAACATCAAAGGTCATTTGTTGGGCTCTGAAGATAAACAGCTAAAAGCTTCATCAAAAGATTTGAAAGATTTCCTTCTGGATGGTCTCTTATTGAGGGAAAGGTTTACCACGGGTGCACCAAAAGCCCACCACTCCCTTCAGTATCACAAAATTCAACAGCATTAACTCTAAGAAGTTAGACAAACGATGCGGTCTTGAGCAATGGGCAAGGACTCTTGATATTCTTGTCAGTTTAAAAATTTTGTGAGTGCATAATAATCATGTACCAATATTCTTTTCGAGCTTTCCATTGAGTATTATTTGTATTCTTTGAAACTACACAGCATCTGAGATGGGACCTGATTTTGCATATTTTTGCTGTATCTAGCCTATTGAAGCAAAATCAATATTTGTAAGATAGGTAAAGAGGTTAATATAATAACAGCAACAATGTCTTTTTTAGCCTCATTAGCTAGTATTAGCTTCAAGGTATTCAAGAAGTAACAGATAATTAACACATCTGCACAATGTAGGTTTTAATTTGCTTGTGATTTAAAAATAAACATAGTTTGAATTACTGTATATTCTGTAATGTACGCAAATATAATAATTGATACAATTTTCACTAGCGACAAGAGAGTGAGGTGCCTCTGTTGTGTTACAAATGTACAGAATTTAGTGGTGACTACTGGCATTTATAAAATCCCTGCTTTGCTTAATTTCATGTTCACTCCTTCTTTTCAATTACAGCAAGTAACTCAGTAGCAAACGTTCTTAGATATAAAGTGCACTTGGAATAGCCTCAGTACTGAAAACTTGACTGAGGGAAAAAGCTCACAGTATAAAAAAAAAGAAGAGAGAAGAAGAATTTTATTAAACATTTCCTCCCAGGAGGACATGGGTGTACTGTAAATATACCACAGCGGTATCAAAGCAGCATTTCTTTTGAACTGAAGAATGCAAATTAGGTTTACCTTACTTCCACATCATTTGCTGTTTTTAATCCTAACAATATATTATTTTCAAAGGAAAGACAGATGTGCTCTGCCCTTGTTTTCTACCTGAAAACTGTGTCTTACTAACGATTCCAAACTTCCTAGCTGTCAACATTTTTACACGGTCTGAAATACATTTTCAAGTTTATTAATAAGTTAGGCTGGAAAAATAATCTTCTGTGAATAGGGTGAACTTTTGATCATTTGTGAGTGACAATATTTTTCAAAAGTTGGAGTCACATTCTGCCCTCCAGTAATATATATAATTAGTTTCTCTTTGTGGTCATAGAAACGTGTTTGGGTACTTTAGTACCGAACTTGGCTAAGAGTTCAATGTTCTTAAATGTTCTCGGTGTGCAACTTCAGTAACATTCAGGTACTGTGGTGACCAGTATTTATAAACTTATCCAAGGTTTGGATCTACTCCTTCTAATGTCAGTCAGACCATTTTAATTATTGGGATGCATCAAGGTCATGAGAAATTGTGTTCCTCCCGAGGAGTCAGCTTGTCTGCTTAGATTGTAGTTATTGCCACCTTTCCCTTAGAGGAACTTAACAATTTTTTATATCTATTGATCTTTACTTCCATAGACCCACTGATTTTCAGTTTCATCATTCTGCAGTACAATGGATAATGATTACTCGTGGACCACTCCAAATTATTGTTACCTTTTTTTGTTAGTTTTTCTTTTTTTTCTGATGGTTGTATAAGATGTTTATACTGTAGAAAAATTGGTTTTGAAAAAGTTAGTAATTTTTCAGCTTTTCATGTAAGGAAAAGTTTCAGGCTTGCTTAAGCTTCTGCTCCGTGAATTTGTGCAAAACATAGTCTGTCAAGGAAGATCTTTTGAAAGGTGATTGTATGTGTTTTTTCAGAGGAGAAGAGATAATGCACACTTTTGCTGTTGGTGCAAGATGTGAAGCCCAAGAATGAGTTGGGAAATGGTTGATAAAACACCATTATATAAGAGGATTCAGGGGAAATAAATCTGAGCATTCATATCTACCTACTAAATCATAAGACTAGCTCTTGGATTCCATATCCAGGATGAAAAGAATTACTCTCTTCTTTTAAAGGTAGTCATAATTCCCATCTCTTGTCTTCACTGATGGAATAGATCCCTTGGGGGTTTGCATTTTGCCGGGGGATATGCCTTGAGCAAGCCACAAAACTTCTTTTTGTGCACCCATACACTATCTCTGTGTAGTGCTGTTCACATACTGTTCACACAGCAGGGAGAATTACAGTGACTATAAAGAAATACCTAGCCAAGCTGTTGACAGTTACTTACCCCATTCCCTTTAGTATACTATATAACAGTCCAGGGTTTATTTTACCTCATTTTAGCATGATAAAACTTACCTTAGTTGCTCAGGCTCACTCTATTGTCAGTGAAAAAAAAAAGTAGATAACTCTTGATCACAGTTCGTCAGCTGTGTCTAACTGCTGTTTGGGATGGGCTGATTCATTCTTTGGAAGCACTTTCTACTTTACACTGACTATAGAAGATGACTAGGTGTCTAACTCATGGATGGCTAAGATGGCTAATGACAGAAGAGGAAAATGGCACTCTTATGAAGTATTTTATACGCGTCTTATGCAAAGGAGGCATATGGTCAGAAGAGTCTGGTGTACAGTTACTAACTTGCAGGCCTGCCTGAGACTCAGGAAAAAGGATTTTTGCTCTTATCTGACTGACCACATCACTTGGACATGTGCCTTATTTGCTCTGAACTCCATTCTTCTTTTCTGGAAAATGGATATCTTCAAGATTTTACAAGGCTACATTTAAATTGTTAAAGGACTTAGACAGTCCTTAACCAAAGGCTTAATTTTAATGGTTGTGATGGGAAGGTCTCTTCTGTGAAATACAGTGTACGTAAAGCATGATTTTTGGTTGCAGTTAAAAATGCTGAAGGGATCTAGACACCTCTGTTTTCTACCACTTAAGGTCTAGAAGAAATATCCTTCAAATCAAGCTTGGCGTCAGCTCTTTATCTCATATAAATACCCGAGGCATTTATAAGGCAGGTAAACAGGCAATAGGAAGTGAGAACTTTGGACATTTTATAGAAGTGGTAAGTGGATAAAACTTTACAGGCATTACTTTAAAAAGATTACCCCCCTAGACAATCTCTTCTTCCACTGTCAACAGAAAAAAACACGTTAAAAGCTCAAGTTAAATGGTTTGTGTATAATACATTGTCCTATTGAATAACTGAGCTTGAATCCATTTGAATCACCAATATTACCTGTCATAAGGAACCACAGTTTTCAATATCAAACCATCTTGAACAAAAGCCATTACTCCTTTCTAAAATAAAAAGTTATTTCATTTGTGCTCTTACCAGTCGAAATCCTACTGTTAACTTTACATTTACTTAGCATGCCTTTTCTGTGGATACTTCTTTGCAACACTCTACTACAGTACCTGTGGCTGAGTAGCACTGTTTTTTAGATGATTCAGTAAGACTAGAAGGGACAGGGCCCTGGTCAATACATACCTTTCCAGTTTTGCCCCATGTGCAGCCTTCCTTTAGGTGTGAGCTCAGGACATGACACCTTGTGGTTCTATTGCTGAGATATTTTGCTTTCATTTGGCTTATTTTGCATATACGAATTCAACAGGGAAGAGTCTGGGAACTAAAAAAATACAGAATTCCTGTTGTTTCCAGTAAATGCAAAAGAAGTATTACTGCTAAATTAGAAGTAACTGCTGCCACTGTGTGACTGTCACTATTTGCCTTTGTCTCCCTATGTGTTTTGGTCTGCAGCCATTAATAGCCTGAACTCCACGAAGCAGTAGCAAAGGGGAGTGTGTCAGAGCAGCAGGCCAAAATTAAATTACAGCAACCTAGCGCTTTGTATTAAAATCTCCGGTATGCAATGGAGGTTTGTAATCGTCCGGATTTTCCTTAAAGACAATGGCCCTCCATGCAACTGGCTACACTCAGTTAATTCATGCTGTCAGCTTCCTTTATTGGCTGTGGGGAATGCAATATTGATTCCTGAACTCAACAGCAGCACAAAGAGCCACTAGTGCATGGTCAAAATGCAGCAATAAAGGGCTGGCAGCTTGAGAAAAGCAGCCATTCCGTTGCACAAACAAGGTCAATTAGAGGACAGTGCAGCATAATATAAATAGCATTAGCAGCCCTCTTCGACCATGATGAGAACAGGCTGGGAAGATGACAATAAATAAAATAGGGTTTAATGCAGAATAAATACAAAAGCATTTGATGTAATGTGATTTAAAGCCTTGCATCCCTTTAAAAGTTCCATCAATTAAAAAATATTTATCTTTTAAAAAAAGAACACTGCTCTTTTCAGGTAAATCTCTGTATATATTAATTATACACAGATGTAGAACTGAATGGGAATATATTGTTTAATAAATAGTTAATTCTGAAATGGAGCTGTGGGATATTATGTCTCTCTGTGTAATCTCTTACTTTTTATTAATACAAATCTTTCAGTGTCATTTGAGTGTAATAATAGGAAAAAAGTATATCTACATTTTTAGTTCAAAAGTTAAAAAAGTTGCAAAAGGATCTTTATGCCCTTCTTTAAGATCTTGTTATATTTTTTATGAGAGACATTTTCTTATTATTATACCAACTCAGAATTAGTTACAAATGTAATATACATCATTCTGCTAAAACATAGAGTATGTTAAGCAAATTAGGCTCTTAAAAAAGATGATGGGCCTTGGATAAACCTAGGCTACATAAGGAAGCTGGAAAAGTTTCAAAACTCTTTAACTGTTTAGACAGCAAAAGGAACATTTATTTCAAAGACCTGTTAAATAACAAATGTACTGAAAGCTGACAAAAGAGCTCTGGTTTACCTGTGCAGTCTTACAAAATTTTTGGCAGTACAAGATTACTACTGGACCCTTCCTCACTTTCTTGAGCTTTTTGAAATATTCACATCATCTTTGAGTGTACTTAACATCCATTAAAATTAGAAGTATTGGGACTGAGATCTGTGATGAAGGTTGAGTCATCATTGCTTGTGTTAAATCTTGCCTGTCATGTAGAACTGAATCTTGTATCTATGACAGTGCAATAATGAATGTATCATTCTGTAGGCAGCATGTGTTAGACCTTTGAAAAGGGATAGAAATAGCAAGGTTTTCCTTGCAAAAAAAAATGAGTCTGCCAAACTATTCTACAAGAAATTCCTTCCTACATTTTCAATGGACTCAGTAGGAACTTCTTGCTTCAACGAGCAAAAGAAATGCCTTCTGGACTGATGGGAAGTATGGGAACTCTGTTAAGCTGTTGAGTAATGAGTAGAATGTTACTTATATTTTTAAGAGCTTGAAATATCAATACAACTTGAAGGTAGTGAAGAAAAGAGGACCAAATGATCTTGTTATGATTCCAGCCAGCAAGGAAGCACAAGGTAAAGAATGGTAAGTCTTAATATATATGTCCTAGGCTGGGAATTCATTTTTGGGTGAATTGTAGCTGTCCTTATTTAATTTTCTGAAGTTGCTGATTTTTGTAAACCAAGGTAAAACCAGAAGATAAAGACAATAGAAGCAAGAGTAAGACAAATAAAATGGAGCATTTATGAGAAGTTCTAATGTTTTGTCACAAGGAAAACTTTACTTTCTGGATTTCTTTTTTCTGTCCTTCATTCTGGAGCTGAGGCAGATTACAGGGTAAAAGTCCCTATTAGGCAAATAAATGCATCCAGTGACTTGTGACCAACTAGCTCTTGTGCATATTTTTGCTTCTCCTTTGCCCCTCTTCCTTATCAAATATATAAGCAATAGGACTTATTTGGGATTTGTTCCTTTTCTGCAAGACAAGATTGACTAGTAGTGTAATTAAAATAATATTTCTAAATAACAGTTTTTGAAGAGAATATAACTGAAGAAAATGCCTTTGAGTGACTGGCTGGAAAGTTTTTTGCATCTTTTATATAACAGTTTTAAGTAGAAAAACTGTGTTCTGAAATATAATCAGATGACCTATGTGTATATCTCCTAAGCCAAAGTAAAATAACAGTTGTAACAAGATCTGTAGGAAAAGGTAGCATTTGTAGTTTTGTTTTGCATTATATATGCTTTTCATTGATTTCACATTACTCAGGAATTATGGAGACCAAATAAATTTTACTTGAAGTGATTCAGTAATTTTATAATGAATTTTTATTTTGTCTCTTGACTTTGAAACTATAAAATATTTTATCCCAAGGGTTCAAGGAGGCAGGGTGTTTTTCTGAGCTCTTTTTCTATTTCAGAGAAATGTGTGGGACAATGTGTCTTGCATCCTCACAGATGGCCATCATGTCTCAGTGATAGCAAAATATCTATTTCTTTCTTCATCTCCTTTTTGCTCATAATTTTTATCGCAATATACCACAAAGTTTTATAAATATATCAGTACTGTAATTACATCAGAGACATGCACTAAGTGATTTCTTCTGACTTCTAGTAAAATGCTTCTAGAGGTTTACTCTTAACTCATTGTAAGGGCCAGGGGTATTACAATGTTAAGAAATCTTAGTGTTCATATTGCTCCATTCACAAATGTTATGCTACTAACGAAATTGATGTTTTAAACTACACTATTTTCTTCCCAATACCACTAAACTGCAATTACTTTTGAGAATGAACTTCCCCCCTTCATTTTCTTTTGGAGATGTGAGAGATGATCCTGTCACTCCCAATGTGTGACTCTGAAAAGCAGCAGGTATTCCACTGCTGTGGCCTTGTGAGCTCATTCCAGAGAGACCAAGATACTTCTTTGCTTTACCTTAATTTTCAAAATAAGCACCAGGAATATATTTTCAGACTGCAAAAAGTCTGGCTTCCCTGAATAGGGTGGGTAAGAGTAGAATGAGAACTTCAAAGAAATTGTAGATGCAGATGTCAGACCACATATTTTGTGCCTCCCAGTAGATATATGTTAAGGAGAGAAGGATGTTGAGTAGTCCAAGTAAGAGCCAGGAGACAATTTGGAGACAGGCAAGTGCCAAGGCCGTGTGTTCCTCAGAAATTTGGAAAGTTACAGGTTTTGATTTGGGAAAGACTTTTTCCAAGTCCATAGAGGGAAGCATATGATTTGATAACATATCCCAGGGGAGGCAGAGAGAGAAAATAAACTGGATATAAAAATGACACATCTGTGCTCATTCTTAGTTCCTGAAAGTGTGAAGAAAGCTTCTAGGAAGTAGAGGAGTGTGGTTCTATGTTGAGGTCATTCTCCAATCTCACCATGAGGAGATCAAGGACCAAGAATATAGATGGTTCTCACTTGTCTGCAAGAGAAATACAAGTCCACATAGGGCCCTTCTGTCTAAGTCTGTAAAGAAATAAATATGGGAAGAATAATTTGCAAAGCACTAGTTTTATATCTTACCAAAAAAGACCAACCTTTGAAATATACACAAGTATAACATGTGTAACACCTAGGAATGGAGTTGATTGTTTGCATTTCTCAGGAAACCTAGGAATGTCGTGGTTGAGACTGTGAGGGTTTAGATGCTGGGAAGTGAGAAGATAAGAAGCCCAATACCAATAACTATGCATTTAGGAATGCAGAAGAAGTCGCAGTTCCAAAGAAAAATATCATAGTGTAAAAGGGCTTAAAAGTACATTCAAAACTGGAGGATTTGAAAAAAAATATATTGTCATGAGTCAGCAAACTGTGCAGGACTTAGCAATGGGAAAAATTTATGCTTGCTCCAAAGATCTTGAGTCAAAAAAATCTAAAATCTCTTAACACTATTGCTCTGTCCCATCTTCATTACATGATCTGTCTTCCAGAGCTGTACAAGCAGCAGCAACTAGTGGAATCTGTTTATTTGCCTCTTTAAAGCTCCTCATGAGAGTCACCAAAGACATGCTCTGCTGTCGTTTATCTTTGTCATGCCCATATTCATGAGGATGATTGAGGAAACAAGTAAGATATGAGCTACCAGTAGGTTAGTCAGTCTCATGTTTAGATTAGATTAGACTAGATTAGAGCAGAGCTTCAGATGGTATCCTTGGAAGAACTGGGTTTGAACTCCCTTCAGAAGAGGATTTTCATGCACAAAAAGGGTTTTAAGAAAAGGCAGTTCAGTGCGAGGTTTTCACCCTGGGTTTTTTCTTATCCTGGCTGTACTCATAGCCAAGAGTGAGAGCTGCCTAGTGGGAAAAGTTGAGAAATGAGAGCCTGCATTTCTCACATGGTGACCAAACAGTCTTAAGAGCTAAATTCATAGGTCTTAACGAGTAATGATTCTTATAGGACAGTTGTATTACTAGCATGTCAGGGACTGTAATTCAGTGCAGAAGACGACCCAAACCCACAGTTCCCACTTAAAAGAAACATGAGATTTCATAAATGGATTTTGTGCTTGTAAGGAGAAGGAAAAACTTGACAATTTGCAAAGGAAAGTCCTTTCTGCTTTAGTAACCTCTTCACCCTCACAGGGCAGAAGAATATTGGAGTCTGAAATGAGTAGTGCAGAATCTGTTCTATAACGTGAACCATGGACAGAGAACGTTTAAGTGTCTCTTGCAAATGAGTCTGTAGAACCTACTTTCTTCATTGTTTAAATACATTTTGTGTCTATTTTTGCTAATGTATCCTGGTTAGGTTCCCAATGGTACTCTTGTAAAATATCTCTTAAAGACTCTTCTCTTCCTGTGGGCTCTTCCTAAAATCTTTTTTTCAAAAGAGCCCTCTCTTTTTTTTTTTATTAGCTGCGTGTATATAAACATTTAGACATCAGAAAGTCTGAAGTGAGTAAAGCCATTTCATTAATGATAGAAATAAATTTAGTGATAAAATTTGCCTATGAGATGAAGAACAAAGACATATCTTTTAATTTGCGTACTGTTTCATTAGGAAATTTATAATACAGTTAGCTCAATAATACACAAAGAAAAATCCTGTGAAATGTGTTGATACCTTTTAAAAAATGAATGAACAGAGGAAAATATTTACTTTTTTTTAGAATATTTGTTCTGAACTGATAGTATAAAGAGAATAAGAATGACAGCTCATTCCAAGTGACCGATCATGGCACTCTCCTGAACTTAAATGATGTGTTCTGAAAAGGTAAGTCCTGGGAGCCTTAGCAACTCTTGGTACCCCCTCAGTGTCCTCTAAATATCTTCTCCTTTCGTCCCTTCCCTGCTAGGAGCAATGGCTTCTTTTCTAGTCCTGTCTGAAAATATTAGAATAAGAAAAGTGGGTTATGAAAGGAAAGGAAGAAGCCACTACAGTCTTCTATTTTACCCAAATACCTCATATAGTAATCAGCATTTTAGATATCACACTAACAATTATGGACACACTTACAGATCCATGGCGCTTTCTCACCTCTTCAGAAAAAGCTGTGAAGACCAATCTCTCTGACATCTTTTCAGGTGCTGAAGTTTCCAGAAGGCTTTTCAAATTGCATTGTTTTTTAGAAGAAAATCTAATCAGGAAATAGTCAAGCCAGTAATTTTCCATGGCTTGTATTTCTTGGCGAGTACTGAACTCCACTCTAAGTCAGCATAGGCTTCAAGAGATTATCCTTGTATGTATAGGCAATCAAGTAATGTATGCAGTTTATCTAAAGCTGGTCAAACAGGAGATAAAAGAGAAGTATATGTTACAGTTTAATATAATGATATGCCTCAATAGTTGTTGGACAGGAAGCGAAAGAAATAGTGCTGTTAAACCCCAAAGCATGCCATTATTGGACAATAATATGGAAGGGAAATGCATTATTATCATTATAAATAGGTCATTCTAAAGGAAACATACTAGATACAGGTGGGAATAACAAATCATTTGTAAAAAGAAATGACCTTTAACAGAACAAAAAACAGTAAATAGAAGAGACTGTACGAAATTCCTCTCTGCTCATAGAAGGAACAGTCCTTGTTTATCGGGGCAGTACAGGGGAAGCTGCACGTCTTGTGCCTGTTGGTTTGACTGCAACTTGTTGGCTGCAATTTGAAGTGCACGTGGACTATCTGTGGCATGTGTAGGTTAGGAAGGGCATATAAAGGGACTGAATATCCAATTATTGACTCTGGTGGTTTATTACTGCTGAGTCTAAACAGAGAATGGATGGGATTTAAAACAATGTAAGAGAATCCAAGGCACCCTTGACCCCATTAGTAGAGATAATAAAGATGATTCATGAATGGAATTGTGTACATCATCCGTCAGAGAGATGTTTAAGCAGTTGTTTTGAGGATATTCAGCCTCAGGAAGTTAAAAAAGATTATTTTATTCACCTAAATATCTAGGATTAAAAACTGGGGTTGTATGATGGGATATAGACTGAAATTTAATTCATTTATTTTTCCCTGACATTAATAATCAAAAGTCATATTCTCAGTGATACAAGGAGAGAATGGTAGCTACTAATATCACCAACAATGAAGACCTAAAGACCATTTCTGTTCAACAGAAAACCGCAAAATTCTGTACAGAAATGTTTTAAGACAAACAAAAAGCCGTAAAGACCCAGGAAGGATTTGGTAGGAAATGTAGGATGGGAATACAGAATAAGAATCTGAGTAAATTTATGAAGATTTATCATTTTCTTTCAAATTAGTCTTTCATTTAACATTCAGTGAGTCAGTGTATGAATGCTCCTTGAACACTGAATTTAAACAAGAATTTGGTCTTAATGTAGAAATTAGTACTGTTACTAGCTGCAAAATGAATGTTAACTGATCACTCTGGCACTGAATACATCTTCCAAAAGGGCTTATCTGCATGTGTTTTATCTCAAAGGTTGCACAAAATACATCCTTCTCAAAATACGACCAGTCTGAAATCAGAACATTAAAAATTCAGTGTCACGTAGCCACTCTCAATTCTAGGCTTGGAGCTGCAATTGCAGTGCCAGTAAAGAGACCAGAAAACTTTTGGCAAGAGCTTTTCAGTTTTGGCTTACAGGCAAAAGCTATATAACATTCTCTGAGTCTAAACATTTGGAGAAAATGTCACATTTTCTACAGTGCAAATTCATTTATTTTTTTTTTAATATTCTTTTCATGGGAGATCACATATATAATAATGCATTTATTCACCTACATATATATATACTCATCTGGATGCGATAATTTCTGATAGTCCTTCCCTTGAAAAATAACACGTTGTAACTATGGTACAAATTCAATATGTTCCATTTTTACTTTCAATTTCAAACCATTATTTTAAAAAATCATTAATGAATATCGAACTCATGAAAGCTCGGGTTTATTGTCCTGGAAACTGATGTCCACTAGATAGAAAAAAACCTTTGAGTCACTAATGATAGGCCAAGGATTCGTCACAGCTGTGGACATTCTTTAGCCACATTCTGAGCTTTTGTGGTTCATACCCACTCTAATCTGTCAGGTTGTGACCAAGAAAAAGGATGCCAGTGTTATTAATTGTTTCTGAGGCCTGTTTATATGAACCACTAAGTAGCACGTGAAACAAGGTATGAGTTATCTGCAACCTTGGAACTTTCCCATCAGTTTTGATTATCTGCATAAATTCAGTCCACAGCTAAATGCTCTGGTAGTTTTATTTTTGTTTCTGCTTCTGTTATATAGCTTTTCTGTATTCTTGTTTCTAGGACTGAAAACAACAGCAGTTTGAGGCCTTCCCGTGGTAAGAAACTTTTTACCCTTTCTGTGGAAATTAATTACAAAGTGCTCTTAAACTACAAAGATAGAATAAAGAGACAAATGTACGTATGCTTATGGACTGTACTGCTCAATGAACAAGCTCTCATATCCATTAATTTCAGCTAATAGCATACAAAAAGATGTTGCAAGTTCAGACTTGCAGTTTCCCACAGCAATGATGACCCAAAGATGTGAACAGATGAATTTGTAAGCCTGCAAGACATGAGAAGAATATATACAATATCAAACGACTAAAGGAGGAAGGACCATCGATTCATTGTCTCTACTCTAATACACAAATCAATAAGGCTAAAATTAAAGAAAGTTACAATAGTTTTTCAGTGTGAATTATAGCGTGAAACCTCTCGTTACAAGAAGTTACAAAGATCTAGAATTCAGCAAAATTAAGAAAGGAATCAAACTTTTTAAGTAGAGCAGTCCAGTCCAGTTTCAGTGAGCATGTGATGTAAAACTTTAAACTTTGGGATAAGAGCAGTCTTGATTCTGTTATTAATTAGGAAGAGACTTAGGATGTGAGGTAGATAGTTTTTTGAGCCTGCTGCAGGATTTTTAAATCTCTCTCTAGAGCACTAAGTCTTTCCAAGTAGTATAGGATAACAGGTTGCCCTTATTCTGATGCAGGATGACAATTCAAATGCTTGTATCTACATAAATAAACTTTTTTTGATTATAAAAAGTGTCCATGATATTACCACATTTGACCTTCAAGTTAAAATGCAATTAATGAATTCTTCTGAAGAATGTTCCGGTTGCAGAAAACTGAACAATCTTATATTTATGAAGTTATAATCTTATCAGCTTAAAGAAAAAGAATATTTATCTACAGATATGTTCACTAATTTCGCAATGTGTCCAAACAGAAATTCCATTTATTCATTAAATAAAATTAAAGAACCTCCAAACATACAATTACTGACTTTTTTATTAATCCTTTGGTTTTAACTCTATATATCTTGTAAGTAGGTCGTTATGATAATGGCATTAATAGTACTCACCTGAATATGGGTTGTCCTCTTTGATGTGCCTAGTAATATGTTAGTCTGTATGAAACTAAATAGTAACACAAACATCCACAGTAAGAAGAAAAAAAGTGAGTGTATGAGAAATATTTCCTTAATAGCTGTGACTGTTTGTGAAGGCTAAAATTACCCCAGTAAGTTATAAAAAGGTCACAGAACTCCTCATTTGTTTAATACCATGAAAGCAGCCCTTTATTTAGGAGTTTGCCTCCAGCCAAAGCTAATTATTACCACCATATTACATAATTTTTGCTATATGCTATGCAGATAAGTGAAAGTGTTGTAAACAACCATCAAGCTCCAGGATGATCATAGCATGAGTGAGGAATTGAGCAGTTACCTTTCAAATCTGATTTCCAGGAGCTGCTGTAAATTAAGATCAGGAAACAATGTTTTTGAATCTTTGAACTCAGCTGTATTTTTGACTTTTATTGTATTCACTAATTTCAATCCTGACTCATGGTTCTTATTACGGATGTAAAATTACATGATTGAAGGTTAGTGACTTCACAAGTATATTTCAGGGACTCAGGACTCATCCAAGGTCTCGCTAATAATAGGATTCGAAATCTCTGTCTGTGGGCCCACCAGACAGTGCCTCCAAGGGAGAGCAGAAACCTCTGGCAACTGATTTGTAAGCATTCACTTGTTTTGATCCCAGAAGCCATTATTTTCGTAACTGCAGAATGGTGCTTTAGCAAAACTCTTCCAGTTATAACATAAAAGCTTTATTCTTCAAGGATCTGAGCACCGTGGCTCTAGCCAGCAATTCTCATTAATAGTTGTTTACATTTAAGCACTTAAACATTGGTTTCTTATTGATTTCAGTAGTATTTCTCACATGCTTCAGGTTAAGCTCCAGTTTAAGTGCTTTTATAGATAAGAATTTGCTTAGTGTCTTGCATAACTGAACAGTAAATTTAAGGCTAGGAAAGTAACTGGTAATCTTTTTTTCTTCTCTAGACTTCGAAATATGGCTTTTTATGAAATCATTGTGGCTTCTTGTACAGTTTCAAAGAATGCAGTTTGATTTCCTTTTTTCTTTTAAAAATGTTATGGCCCTATTTTTTTTATTATATTCTTTCACTAATGTTTTATCAGCAATGACTTTGTGTGCTGCTGAAATCTTTTTCAGTTTCATGATCCCTCTACATGCCTTCATGGTTCAAGCAGATATTTGTACTTTTTGCTTTAAACTAGAATTCAAATAAGACAAGACAGTTTCATTGCCCTGAATTACATCACTCATCCTTGGTAAATCTGACAATCATTTTACAAATTGAAATTTAAAGCTGGGTGTTCTGCAAAATTTGACATTTGTGTCAGCCTTTCATCTTTTTTGTCCATGTGACAATAAAATAATGCAAAATCTTCAGGGTTTCTATATAAATAAAAATAACTTTTTTCATGGGTTTGATTTAGGAACGGAGACTGCAGTTAAGAGAATTAATGATTGTTCTATCAAACTGTCATGCTTATATAGTCTACTGGCATCCATTTCTAGATGGGGAAGGGTAATTCAGGACAGCTTTTCTTCAGAATTTGAGTACTGTGATTTTCTTAGTTGCCACAACTGTGGTTTGAAGGATTCTGAAAGAATACATGAAGAATTCTCTCTAGTAGGTAAATTGGCCCTTGAGAAATGGGACTAGAGCACTGTTCTTAAGCTGATGATGTGAACCCCAGGTATATCCAAAGTATCCAAAGCAGTAGAGGATCTCCAAAGTAATATCCTATGCAGAAAACAGTTGTGGTTCAAACTACTGAATTAGGTTCCTTCTCTTCTTCTTCAATAGTCCTAGTGTCTGAAACACACCAGTCAAAAACATATTGCCCCATCCCTGGAAACATTCAAGGTCAGGTTGGACAGGGCTCTGAGCAACCTGATCTAGTTGAAAATGTCCCTGCTCATTGTATGGAGGGCTGGACCAAATGACCTTTAAAGACCCCTTCCAACCCGATTTATTCTATGATTCAATGAGTCTATGATATAGACTCATACATATTGAGGCATAGATAGTTTAATGTATTTTGAGTCCTTTATTCTGACTAATGCCTTGGTCTACTCAGCATAGAACCATAGAATCATAGAATCATAGAAGAGTTTCAGTTGGAAGAGACCTTCACGATTGTAGAGTCCAACCTTTGTCCTAGCCCTATCAACACCACTAAACCATGTCCCTCAGCATATCTACCTGTCTTTAAAACCCCTCCAGGGATGGCAATTCAACCACCTCCCTGGGCAGCCTGTTCCAATGCCTGACAACCCTTTCAGCAAAATTCTTCCTAATATCGAACCTGAACCTCCCCTGGCACAACTTAAGGCCCTTTCCTCTTGTCCTATCAATAACCACTAGGGAGAACAGACCAACCTCCGCCTCACTACAACCTCCTTTCAGGTAGTTGTAGAGAGTAATAACGACTGAGCCCGGTACTGAGCCCTGGGGAACACCACTCATGACGGACGGGCACAACTTAAGGCCCTTTCCTCTTGTCCTATCAATAACCACTAGGGAGAACAGACCAACCTCCGCCTCACTACAACCTCCTTTCAGGTAGTTGTAGAGAGTAATAACGACTGAGCCCGGTACTGAGCCCTGGGGAACACCACTCATGACGGACGACCAACTGGATTTAACTCCATTGACCACGACTCTTTGGACTTGGCCATCCAACTAGTTTTTTACCCAGCAAAGCATATACCCATCCAAGCCAAGAGTAGTCAGTTTCTCTAGGAGAATACTGTGGGCAACAGTGTCAAATGCCTTACTAAAGTCAAGGTAGAAAACATCCACAACCTTCGTCGAAGCAAGCGGTTCGTTCAGTCATAGAAGGAGATGAGGTTTGTTAAACAGGAACTGCCCTTCATAAACCCATGCTGACTGGGCCTGATCACCCGGTTGTCCTGCATGTGCTGCATAATGAAACTCAGGGTGATCTGCTCCATCAGCTTCCCTGGCACTGAAGTCAAACTGATAGGCCTATAACTTCCTGGATCATCCCTCTGTCCCTTCTTGTAGATGGGTGTTACATTGGCTGACTTCCTATCAGCTGGGACATCCCCAGTCAGACAGGACTGCTGATAAATGATGGACAGTGTCTTGGTGAGCACCCCTGCCAGCTCTCTCAGCACTCTGGGATGAGTCCCATCCAGGCCCATAGATTTGTGCGTATCGATGTTGAGCAGCAAGTCCCTATCTCCTCCTGGATAGTGGGGGGGATATTTTGCTCCCAGCCCCTGTCTATTGGCTTGGGAGACTGGTTTTCCTCAGTAAAAGTGTTTCTATTACTAAAGACTGAGGCAAAGAAGGCATTAAGCACCTCAGGCTTGTCCTTGTCTTTGATTGCCACGTTTTCTCCTGCATCTAGTAGGAGATGGAGGCTCTCCCTGGTCTTTTTCTTGTTATTAACATGCTCATAGAAACTTTTCTTGCTGTCCTTTACCTCCAAAGCTAGATTAATTCCTAGCTGGGCTTTGGACCTTCCAATTATCTTCCTGCACAACCTAAAAATATCCTTGTACTCATTATGAGTGGTCTGCCCCCTCTTCCAGAGGCCATAAACTCTCATTTTTCCCCTGATTTTCAGCCAAATCTCCCCATTCAGCCAGGCTGGTCTTCTTTGCCACTGTCTTGTCTTACGGCACGTGGAAATGGCCTGCTCCTGTGCTTTTAAGACTTCCTTCTTAAAAAGTGTCCAGCCTTCCTGGACTCCTAAACCCTTAAAAACTGACTCCCAAGGGATACTATCAAGTAACCTCCTAAACAAGCCAAAGTCTGCCCTTTGGAAGTCCAAAACGACAAAAGACCTTCTTTTTTCACAAATAGGAGGTCCAGCAGTTGGTTCACTTACCAGCTGTCTGAGGAAGTTATCATCCACACATTCCAGGAACCTCACAGATTGTTCCCTCTCTGCTATGTTGTATTTCCAGCAAATACCTGGGAAGTTGGAATCCCCCACAAGGATGTAGTGGTTTGACCCTGGCTAGTGGCCAGGTACATGCCCACACAGCCACTCTATCACCCCCGCTTCTCTTCCAGGCAGAGGGATAAAGTATAACAAAGGGCCCATGGTTTAAGGTAAGGACAGGGAGATCACCCACATCTGCCATCCCAGGCAAAACTGACTCGATTTTGAGGAAATTAGTTAAATTTATTAAAGAACAAATCAGAGAAGTGAGAAATAAAAACAGACTTAAAAAAAATAAGACCTTCCCCCCATCCCTCCTGGACTTAACATCAACCTCAATTTATCCACCTCCACCCTCCGAGTGACTCAGGGGACAGAGGACAGGGGTTGCAGATGTTAATCTCCACTGCCCCTTTTTCCTCCAAGGGAAGACTCCTCACTCCTCCCCTCAGCCACTGTGGGGTCCCTCTCACAGGAGATGATCTTCACACATCATTCTGCAATGTGAGTCTGCGCATCAGAGACAGCTCTTCACAAACGGCCCCAATGTGAGTCTGTCTCCATGGGGTGCAGTCCTTCAGGGAAAACTGTCCCAGCGTGAGTCCCCCACGGTGTCACAGAAGTCATGCCAGTCAACCTGCCCCAGTGTGGGCTTCTCTCTCCCCATGGGCTACAGGCTCTGGCAGCAACTTGCTCCAGCATGAGTTTCACACGGGGCCACAGCTCCCTTCAGGCATCTAGCCATTTCATGAGCCACAGGTGGACATCTACACCCCATCACCTCCATGGGCTGCAGGGGGACAGCCTGCTTCACCATGGTCTTCACCATGACCTGGGGGACTCTCTGCTCCAGTGCCTGGAGCACATCCTCCCCTCCTTTTTCACTGACCTTGGTGTCTTCACATATTCTCATTCCTCTGTCTCTCCGCCAGTTGTTGTGTGGCACAGTTCTTTTTTCCCACTTTCTTAAACACGTTTGCACAGAGGTGTTCCTATCCTGCCAGTTGTTGTGTGGCACAGTTCTTTTTTCCCACTTTCTTAAACACGTTTGCACAGAGGTGTTCCTATCCTGCCATTACTGATAGGCTCAGCCTCGGCCAGCGGCAGGTTTATCTTTGGAGCCTGCTGGCATTGGCTCTGTTAGACTTAGAGTGTACTTCTAGCAGCTTCTTGCAGAAGCCACCCCTACAGCTGCCATGCCACCAAAATCCAGCCAGGCAAACCCAATACAGAGAACAACAGCAAGTGACAGCAAGGTTTCTCCCAAGTACTTATAGAATGCTTCATGTACCTCTCTAGTCTGGTTGGGAGGTCTATAGCAGACTCACACAGCAATATCAGCTTTATTGGCCTTGCCACTTAACCTAATTCAGACGCTCTTGACCCCATTGTCACTATACTCAAGTTCTGAGCATTTATAATAGTTCCTTTCAGGGCCACCCCACCATTTCTCCTTCTCTGTCTATCCCTCCCGAAGAGCTTGTAGCCATTGATTGTGGCACTCCAGTCATGTGAGGCATCCCATCGCTTTTCTGTGATAGACACTATGTCATAGTTTTCCTGTTGCATCATGGCTTCAAGCTCCCCTTATTTGTTGCTCATATTGCACACATTGGTATAGATGCACTTCACATGATCACAACACCTTTTTGTGAGTAAGTGCCCCATTTCTGACCAGGCCCTTCTCAGGTGTTTCTGTCATTTCTAAACCATCATCAACAACCCTTGCCTCCTCATTTCCCATTATACACCTATCCCTCGTCTCCACTGAGATGGCAGAGTGAGAGTCCTCATTAGCACACCACCCTACAAGCCCTGACATTCTCCCCTTGGGCTTATTCCTAGCAGGCCCAGTTATATCCCCTTCCCCCTTCATATTTAGTTTAAAGCTCTGTTAATGAGCCCTGCTATCTCCTGCCCCAAGATCCTTTTCCGCCTCTGGGACAGGTGCATCTCATCTGTTGCCATCAAGCCAGGTGTCTCGTATAGCAGCCAATGATGAAAAAACCTAAAGCCCTGTTGATAACACCAGTCCCTGAGCCATGCATTGATCAGATGGTTGTTTCTGTTCATTCCCTCATTCACAGCTGCCACTGGAGGGATAGAGGAGAACACAACTTGTTCTCCTGATCCATTAAGCAGCTACTCCAAGCCCCTAAAATCTCTCTTAATTTACTTTGGGCTTCTTGTAGCCACTTCATCATTACTCTCCTGAAATACCAAAAGGTGGTAATAATTAGAACTGGGAAGTTTGCCCAACACATTCTTAAGCCGTGCCCCAGGAAGGCAGCAGGCTTCCCTGTGAAGTGGGTCTGGATGAAGGGAAATATATTCTAGCTGTCCTTCATTGGTTTATATTTGGTCTGTGAATGTCCAAAAGCACCTTTGGAAAATTTTAGGAGAAATATTTGTTGTGGTAGCTTGCTTATCACTCCTCTCATGCTTTACAGTCTCATACCACAGCAAATTTGGAAATATAGGGGAGGAAAATTTAAGCAAATATGGAAGTTATTATTGATTGGAAGGATGTGTGCTTTTAGAGAAAGGATTAATTTGATAATATTATTATACATCAGTCCTTCGAATTGCTTTCTAAAGCTATTGGATATTTCAAACTTATCTTGTTTCAGAACCATAAAATCAGATTATTACAAGTCCTTTATACAATTCTCTTTACTGTTGCTCTTTATCAATACACTGTTTTAAATGTATTTCAGTGACTATGTAAAGAATCCCATCAGTTTTCCAAGCTTTTCCTCTACATCAAGCCTTTTTTCTGTATCTACATTTTAATATTACTTCTGTGTTTGCATGTTGTTACTAAACCTTCTGACTGATTGTATGGGGATAATACGGATTGGTTTTATTATTTTCTCTAGTTTTAGTAGTAGATGAGAAATTTTTCAGTCAATAACTTGTGTGGTAACTAAATGATATATTATGTATTTACAATTCCTAAGTTTAATTTTGAAAAATCAACTCATATATATTCTAATTTATTCCAAATTTCTGAGCTTTTTTTGTGAAATCCCTTATCCTAATTTCTCAGAATTTTATATTTTACATCAGTGGATCAGCTGTTAATACTAGTTTAACTGTAATCAATACAGTATTGCTAGTACAAGTCACTGAAAATATGATATTTTTATGTGAGGTTTTGATTTTATAGTTAAATGCAATATTTAATAAGTTTTAAACAAGTGGATTCCCCAGTGAAAAGATTGTATTGCCATGGAGGCAAGACTGAGTGTATCTATCTGTATTTTACACTGAAATATACGTATCTTTGTCACAAACTCTGGCATTATACATTTAAGAAGTTCAATTCCAAAGTTACTCTTAAAAGAAAACCAGATTGTGTGAGGTAATGAACAAGCAAGGAAAGGAACGAGAGGACTTTTTAGTAGCTCCTGGTGGAGCCACAGGTGCAGAGTTTATGCCATTCAGTCTGATGGTGGAATGTCTCTACCACATTTTTCTTTTTCCGTTTCCTCCTGTCTCTGTCCAGTCACTACTACAGATATGGAAATAATGCCCTAACCAGTGTTCATTTTAAGTATACAACCCCCCTCTACTCTGCCCTGGGGTAGTGCTCTGAGAATGAGCAGATGAGAAAGTTTCTTTAAAAGCCAGGTCAGTTAAAGTAAGAAGATGAATTCTAAAACGTTTAAATATGTTTTTTAGGCTCGTGACATGTTATTAGTACACAGCATCACTAGAATGGAAGAAAATAAACTTTCTGATAGTACACCTGAAAGTCATAGCCATACTGAGGATATTGACTTAAGTGTGGAATATTTAATAGCCCTTTTGCATTTTGTTTGTCAATTTAACTACACTTTTCAGTTTCTTCACATACTGTGTTTAAAATTTTTACCAAGTTCATAGCAAAATTCCAGCTACCAAGAGTTTTACAGCTTAACTGCATGGATGAGAACAGATCAGAACTGGCAACCAGCAGTAAGTATCCAGTCCTAAGCCTGTTAGAAAATGCCCACTCTGTCATGTCTTTACAGGCTTAAAGTCTTGTACTTGTTTATGTGGTACTTCTATGTGCTGTGTCTATGCATGTGTTTCAAATGCCTATATGGCTGAAGAAAAATACCTACAGAAGTATAAAATTCTTGCACCTTGCCCACATCACTGTAAGCTTGACAAAGACTGGTGTTGCACTGCTAATTCCATTTTTAAAAGCCTTTGTGCATAAATACATACTGGATTAATAAAATAATATTTAGGATTTGAGCCGTAAAAATTATTTCATTGTATCCTGTGGAAGCAGAAAATAAAAGCAACCAATGTATACAATGCAGCTATGAGAGGGGGAAAAATGCTTCACTGTTATTTGTCTGTAATTGGCTTTGAGCACCACAATGCATGTGTAATTGGGTCTATACTTGTATTCTTCAAGGGTTCTGTGCTGTTTCTACTTGAACCCATTTTTGATACGGTTCAGCTCAGCAGTGCCAGCTACCTCTTGTTATGCAGTTGAAAAACTGTGGCCATTAAAAATAGGATACGGTGTGATTTTGTTTTGCAGCACTGCATGGAAAATCAGTTACTGTTCATAACAGCTCTGTGGTTGGTTGATTTAAAGCAGGAGGGTGACTTCGAATTGACAAGCAGACAGTTCATGAAAAAGGATATTGTATCTTTAAGGCTTTCTGGCTGATTGTGTTTAACTGCGCTACTCAGCAGGCAGTAATTAGGTGGTAGCTTTGCTGAGAAACTTAAAGGCTGTGTTACTCCATGCACTCAAATTAAAAAAAAATAATTAAAAAAAGCGAAAAAAAAATCCTGTATTTGAACAAATGGGATTTTTACTGTTTTTTAGCCAGTCTGGGAGCACACAGAAAGCAGACCCCTAGAGGCTCCTAAAGTTATCTTCCCATGCAGATAGTCTCTGGGGGGCTGTGGTGCTTGCGAAAGGAGGCAATGAGAACCATTATAGAAGCACATGACACTATTGCTGAAGGTCGGAGTGGTATTGGAATAAAAGAGAAGCTGCTGATACAAAATGACATGGCTGCTGCATCTTCTGGGCCAGTTCACAATTTTGATTGGAATGTAGCTCAAATGCATCGTGAATGTGATTAATAAATAAGAGCACATAATAATGATGATGGCTGAACTGGTGCTTCCTCAGACTGCTGCAGAGCAGGTGAGAATGGGAATATCAGATAAAAGGTAGCAAACAAAATACGCTGTTAAAGCTACTGCCTTAGGAACAGTTTGATTTGAAAATACTGTTGTAGTTTTGCGAAGTGTACACTGCAGTGCACTGTTGCCAGCACTGAATGCATGAGTGAGTTGTTAATCATCTTCTTTTCAGCGTTACAGTAATGTAACAAATCGTGGAGAGGTGTACCAAAAAGTTAAAACATGGTTTTTGTCATAAATAGCATAGGAGCTTCACAGAAACACTCTTCTTCCACTTCACACCTCTACTTACCATTGTTGTTACTTTGGTTTTTGTGCTTGGACATGTCATCAGCTAACAGCAATTAGGCTTTAAAAGACTTAAGATTCTACTGCTATTTATTTATACTACAGCTTCTTTAACCGTGTGCAATTACACTGCTGGAAGATGAAGTAATTCATTAACAGCACAAATTAAGCCTATATTTTGATCTGGCATCAGGTATTAGATATTGCCAAAGGCTTACATTTTAAGTGTGATGAGCATTGCTTTTACAGCGTAGCCTAATCTTGGGGAAGCTTTGTAAAACTCTCTTGATGACTATGGCTCCGATTCTGAACAGAACTGCTCTCTGTAGTTCTGAAACTGCTTCTAATAACTTTGAGGTAAAGTCATTAAAGTCAGCCACCTTCAGCAAACTCTGTGATTTGATAAATCTTTTTTAATTTATCTCCTTAATTCACATGTTAACAAGAAAGTAAATTAGTGTGTAAGTTGGCAAGAACAGTGCACTAAGCAACATGATTTTTCACAGAACCATTGTCATGAGGTTTGGATTTTGAAAAGGTTTGATCTGAGTAAATTATGAAAGCTTATCAGAATTCTCTGACTGAATGTTTATAAGATCCTGAACAACTTTCCAATTACAGCTGGTTTGCAACAGCAAGATGGATTCAATGCCACAACCTAAAATTCATGCATCTTTATTTCCTGTTTTCAAGGTCGGTCCGTTCTGTGTACTCCATGGACGTTCTTTGAAACCGGTATATACTGAACATCAAGGATTAAGTTACCAAAGTATTTTTTTTCTAAGTGACAATGAACCTAATTCACTGTCAGTTAATGCCAGGTGTTTTCCTCCCTAGTATTAAGTTCTTCAGAACTGTAGCTGTGTAGGACATTATTCACAGGGGCTTAACATAAGGAGGAAAATTATTACATTAAGTAAAATAAAATGAATAATTCATTACATCAAGTGTTGTAATCCTGGTGTTAAGTATAAAACCAGCACTTTATTTTTCAGCAAAATGTTTTTCTATAATTTCAGATAGCATATAATACAAAACAATAACTGCATACATAATATGAAAAGCCTACAGGCAAAAAGGGTCCTGCTTGGTGCTTCTGGCTTCATCTGAGGTGTCACAATATCTACGCTTTGAGGCAATGCCTACAAACGCCCATCTTCCCTTGGAATCTTCTGGGGCCAGTGGAGCATTTGTCTTTTAATCTGATCATAAAATATTGTCCCAGCCCTTTACCACAAATTTGAAAATCCGTTTTTATATATTGCTAAAACTATGCACCTCTCCCTTGTTTGTATGGCTATTCTACTGAGAATAAGCAACTCAGAGTGAAAAGTCTTTCTGTTTTATACTGTTACATCATTCTTTTTTTTACTTTTTTTTTTTTCAAATGTTAAGGATTGGAAGGGACTTCAGAAGATCATCTAGTCCAGGCTCCCTGCCAGAGCAGGGTCACCTACAGTAGGTCACACAGGAACGCGTCCAGGCGGGTTTTGAATGTCTCCAGAGAAGGGGACTCCACAACCTCCCTGGGCAGCCTGTGCCAGTGCTCTGTCACCCTCACAGTAAAGAAATTTGTCCTCATGTTGAGGTGGAACTTTCTAAGTCCTAACTTAAAACCATTATTCCTTGTTCTATCCATCTGTCTCTCACAGACAATTGTGGATGTTTGGACACACATACATACTATATATGTATACAAGTATGCATGTATATACATATATACTCACGCAGTGTTTATGTAAGTAAGAACACAGCAGCTTTAAGTTGTATAAAAGATAACATAATATGAAATTTACCCCTTTTTCAAAGTCAATACATTCCTTTATAATATTCATCCATGTCTTTTTCTGACCTGGATTTCTTTGGTTTTGTTTTGTTGTTTTTTTTTTGGTAGTGGGTATCTGACCCATTGTTATTAGTTTCTTAATTTTGTCCTCTGGTAAAGCCTCTCTCTTCTTAGAGGGGAACCCTCACTGGAGACAGGCTGTTTTCCATCCTCAGTGTCGCAGTTTCCAGATCAAGTCTACTTTAAGGATGACCTTAACATGGGCTGATTATTATGCTATATTCCAGACTGAAATAATTGCATACTTGGACCATCTGCTTCTGCCTTTTCCAGCACCTTCCCCAGGACAGCTCCAGGGCACCCAATCGTGGCCGAGGCGGGCTCCTGCTGAGGTGGCCACAGATCTGTCTTGTGGGAAAGGGCAGACTCTGTCAGTGGATTTCAAAACTGTTTAACAAAGCATTTCCCCTTTCTGGGAGCAATATCCTTTAATAGCCTACATTTGCGCACAATGGCAAGCACATCATCCCTGTAATGTAGCAAAAGTATCTGCTAGTTTTGATGCAAACCCTATAAGGGCACTCTAACGAGCTTTTCAACTTAAAATAACAAACTGCTGATTAATTGGAATGGTCAGTCATCTCCAAACTAGTTAAGAAACTTGAATACTCTGAGAATAATGTATGGGTATTCATTTCAAAGGCCAGTACAAATATAGCCATTTTGGATTAATGTATATTTCTCAAAATGTAGCAGGATTAATTTAATTCATTTTATGGTGTTCATGGCATTTAAAAATGATTTTAGTGAATTACTACAGAAAGCGTATCTTACTCTTTTAATTAATCTTTTATTTAAAGAAATGTTTTCACCCAAGATACTAAGGAATAATATTACAAACATGCTCAGGCAAAAGGTAATAGATTTAGATTCTAATTGTAATGTGCTGTTAAGCATTTTTAATGGAAAACCTGATGACCCAATTATACAGAAAACGTGGAAAATCGGAACACAGTATCTGGATTTGAATATAAAAATGCTGAGATGCATAATACATAGGAGTTTGATATCTATTCTACTTCTTGTCAAGGAGCTATAAAATTATTAAGAATTAACAGAGAGCAGAAATCAGACCCTGGAAAAGAGCTGAACATTCTGGAGAGGAATATAAATTATACTTTAACTTAGAATAGTAGCCTATCTCTCCGTGCATTGCAGAATCAGTATTTTAGTTTTTTTAATTTTCCTGCACTGACATTCCATTCTTTCTGTACTGTCACTACTCATAATGGCATCAGTAAGACCTTCTTACTAGGGTAAATCCTTCTCACTATTGAAAGTGAGCTACAAAATTAGCTAGTTTGAGAAGAGATTTTCCTAGATACTTGGTATCACTTAACTGAGTCAGGAGCTAGATGGGGTTTTTTTACCTTGAAAATCTTCCCTGTGCATCTAAGTTGTGGTTTCCAAACTGAAATCCTAACAGACTATTGGTGGAGATGTGAAGAATAAGACAATGGCTTACAGGACCATAGCATTTTAATAGTTCTTTCAATTCTTAAATGTAATGCTAATAACATATTGTTGCCCACTAGAATCTATGATGACCCACTGGAAAATCTGACTGTTCATGGTGCTCCACCATTACAAAAAAAGTTTGAGAATGGCTGCAGTGTTCAGATATTGCAAACTCCTTTCCTAAAAGAGATATATAGCTAAAACAAGGTCTTTGAGGATACAGCAGCAGATAAAAGTAAAATCTATCTTCAGTGTGCCACAGATAACACAGGAGAATGATGCCTTATTCTGTTTTGGGTCTTAATGGTGAAGGAAGAAGTAATGTGCATGTGCCATTATTCAGAGGAAATGAATTTTTTACGTACGGTACTTAAGAAAAGGTCCTAAGAAAAATATACAGACTTGTGAGAGCATGAAATGATCAACTTCACCGAATGCCATGAGAGAGATGAATTTGAAGGTATCTGAGCTAGTAGCAAATTGTGTGTTTGGGAGACTGAGGTACAGGTCTTTGTTAACTTGCTAGTACTACTTCCAGTCATCTAAACCTTGCTTTGTTCTCTGCTTCTACATGTAAAAAAGTCAATGCCAAGCATACTACAACTATCGCTAGCCTCTGGAGTGCCATTTGGTTGTATTACTTTACTCAACTTGGGTCTGAAAGTTTGTCTTATCCTGACCATATTATCGACACAATGAAAACCAATTTATATCTAGCCTCACATGATGTTTATTTCTTCCATTTTTAATGTGACTATGATAGACCACAGACATTCCAGTATCGATTTCACCTTCATTGTGATTTGTTTCATCAAGTGTAGATACTCCAAAATTCATTAGCTCAACAACTCAGGTTGTGGTGGTATTCTCAAGGAGCTATTGTAATGGAAAGAGATGACTGATTTTCCTTGGGAGAAGCTGACAGTCTTAACTTGTGATCTTCAAAAGCAAAACCATTCTTAAAAGCTATACAGTTTCTCTGGTGGCTCAGAAATTCCTAGGTGTCTTTTGCATATCCTTTTGTATGCAATTATGGAACAAATGTAACTGGAGAAAAGGTTGTTACAGATTTGATTCTGAGCAAAGAGGACTAGCTGGAAATGTGGAGACTGAAGGCAATGGCAGCGGCAATGCAATGAAAGAGTTCAAGAGTTTTAAGGAAAGAAGAAACAATAAAAGTAATGTATTTCAAGCAGACAGCTCTTAATAATTTCAAAGAAAGACAAGGCTTACAGAGAAAGGAAGTAAAGAAATTCTGTAAATAAAAGACTTCATGGAAAGAAATTAACATTAATTACACCAATACAGTGGAAGAGTGGGAAATAACACTGAGATCAATCTGACAAAGTCATCAGTTCTTTAGTGACCTAAAAATGCAAAATAAAGAATCCAGAAAGTGGAAAATAGTTCAGACAACAATATATAAATATGAAAAAATAGCAGAAGTGATTGGGACAAATTCAGAAGTGCTGAGAGACAATACAAGAAACTTTTCACAAAGTGCATGAAAGATAAGAAGAAAGCACTTGAAGTAAGAGCAGGACAAGGAAAGTTAAGTCCACTGCTGGATAGAGATTGAAAAACTGAGACTAGCACATTTAATTCTGTTCTACCTCAGTCTGTACTATAAACAGTACATACAGTCAGGAAGTTGGCACTACTAACACCAGGCAATGTTGTAAGATCTCAGGTTAAGACAAAAACTGTTTAGAAAAGTACTCAGATAACTCAGACATTTTCAAATTTCTTGGGTCTAAATGAAATTCCTACTATAGGTGTAGCTAAAGCAACTTTGGAGTATTTTCAGAGATGAGAATTCAGAATAATAGAGAAGGGCAAAGGACTATGAAAACAAGGTAAAAAGGGAGAAAAGAAACTGTGCACCAACTGGCTTTACTTTACTTGTCTCTGAGAGACTGTCTCAGACAATAAAACAAATCTATTGGTAGCTCAAAGAACATAGGAAGATATTCAGACAGCATGGTTCAAAGACAAATCATGTCACAGCGCTTCACCTGTGAGACAGTGTACTGGACAGCATACAGCTGTCATTACAGCAGACATTACTGTTCATAGAATCATAGAATCATAGAATGGCATAGGCTGGAAGGGACCTTAGAGATCATCTAATCCAACCTCCCTGTTTTGGGCAGGCACGCCACCTCTCGACTAGACCAGGCAACACATGGGGACCGAGTGGGAATCGAACCCGTGACCTTGGTGTTGGTCCTTTTTGCCAGCACTGCGCTCAAACCACTAAATTCTGTATCACATGACATAAAGATGCTAGACAAAGTTCTTTGACTCCAAATACATGTGAAACTGATCAAGAATACTTGTCAGTTTGGTATTATTCCTCATTTTCATTATTAATCTGGAAAATGCATTAGGTAGCATTTTCCTTATTAAATTTATGGGAAGCACTCCTGTTGTAAGGACAGCAAGCATGCCAGAGAACAGGATTGGAACTTAAAATGATCTGAAGAAATCATCTGGAAAAATGTGAACACAATTCAGGAAGCAGAAATGCATCAGTCTGTTCTCAGACATGACAAACTGTATGAATAAGAGATAGGAAACAACGGGCTATGATTCAGATGAGTAGAAAAATTCTGAGAGACATAATGGGTGATGAAATGAGTTACTAGTGTCATGATATAGTGAAAAAAGCAAACACCGCATGAGAATATGTGTATAAACAGTAGTGAGTAATCCTTCTAATCTATTCAGTATTATTAAAACTTAGTTGTGTTATCATGCAAACAAAAATTTGTAAACTAAAACTCCCCAAAATACTGAAATATCTTATTTAATACATAGAAGAGAATATGAAGAGACAAATAAAACAGGTAGTTTGGGGTGGGAGGGGATGACTGTAGGAATTTCATCATCCAACATTTTTACTGATAGATGAACTTCAGTAAGAAATCATATAATTCTAGCTGATACTACTTTGCGGCAGGGAGGTGAAGTGGATGACCTCTTTAAGATTCCTTTGGACCTTTGGCTATGAATTTTTGGTTAAATATAGGAGGAATTTTAGTTTTTGACAAGGACATTAAACTTTTTCAAGACTGAGCTGAAATTTCTACTATCTGTGCAAACAAAATCTGAATTTCTTCCACTAAGCAATGAATTAAGATTGAAAAAAGACAGCCTTTTGCTGACTCATAGAGGAATGTGCCATTGTTTTGTCCTTGGTAGAAGCCCTTGAAGCATGTTCTAAGGATTTCAGTCTTGAAAACTAGAAGGAAATGAGATGCAAATATGCTAAACTAGCCTCATTCCCGCCTGTTGCTCCAAGAAGTGGGGGTTATCAACTTTTAGAGATTTGGATTTCATTTAGAGATTTTCTGGAGACAGAGATGTACAGAGTTTACTAGAGGGCTTTGCTGTGCACTAGGCTATTGCAGCAAATAAGATAGGTTTTGTAAAATCCTTGAAGTAGCTATTTCAAAATGCAGATCTCTAGGTAGAAGCAGCCTGGACAGGATTGGACAGATTGCGACAGACGGGAATAGCTCAGGTATCAAATGAGTCTGTTCCAGCAGTGGGTGGCATTGCTGTTCTGCAGGCACTGAGGGCAGTTGAGCACATAAAGAGGACAGCCGTTCACGATTTTGGGTGTGCAGTTGTGGCAGTGGGATAAGCTGCCTATAGGTATTTTCCTCCTGTGCTGCTTATGGAAAATGTGTGACAACTTGTCCACATTCAATCGTCTGGCTATCCTTACTTTTAAGTGGCATTCAAAAATGAAGCTTAGACACAGATGTATTACAGTTACCGTCTGAAATTCACATCTATCTTAATCAGTTCACCGCATTTTTTTCTGGGAAGTGATATATACCCTCAACTTCTACAGTAGCAGCTCACCAGAAAGGAAATCAATGGAATCACAGAATGATTAAGGTTGGAAGGGATCTCAGAACATCATCCAGTCCAATCTCTTCCTCAATGCAGGGTCAGCTAGGACTGGTGAGGTTGCCCAGGATTTTGTTCGATCAGGTTTTGAGTGTCTTTGAGGATAGAGACTCCATAACCTCAAGGAAAATCTGTTCCAGTATTCAAACACCCTCAATGCAAAAAAGCTTTTTGTTACATTCAAATGGAATTCCTTGCATTTCAGTTTATGCCTACTGCCTCTTGTTTGTTCACAGGATACTGCTGAGAAGACTTTGATTTCACATTCTTTGCTACCTCCCAGCAGGTGCCATTTCTTCTCTGGGCTGAATTCTCCCAGCTTCTCATGCGGGAGATGTTCCAGTGCCTTCATCATGTCCCTTGTGGCTCTCTGCTGTGGTCCTTTCAATATGTACATGTGTCTCTTGCACTACTACCAGCGTTCCAGGTATGCTTTCAAACTGCAGGTCGGCATTAGCTGATTGAGATGGACTTGCACCTTTTGCTTCCAGTCCCATGAAAAATGACCCATCACTGATCTAGAAACAATAGACCTGTTATTCTCTGGGATCTTTAACAAAAAGGATGTCTGCTGGTCCATAAAAAAAAAAGTAGAAATAAAGTTTTGATGTTTCTCTTGGGAAGGAAATGTTCATCAGCTGTTTCTAGATGAGAAGCCTTTTCAAACATCGTAGACACAGGAGTTTTATCTTAAGGAAAAGTGTTTAATGAGTTTTGGAAAAAATTTTCAAAATAAACCCAAATAAAATATTCACATTGAATGCATTCAGCTGAATTTTAAGTTACATTTGTATATATTATCAAAGTAATCGGCAGTAAACTGTTCTTCTTGAAGCTGCAAGTTACACAAGCTTTGAAACATATCCCTTAATCATGACTGGGTTGGTGATTCAGCCACATATTGACCTCTCTCCCTTTGTTCTTCCCACTGAGGATTTCTGTGATTCAGTGAAAATAAAATGAAACTATTTATTATTTTTCTTTTCTCTCTTATTGCTATGTTCAGACATATGCATATGGAGATATATACGCACATCTATATATATATTTAAATATGTATAGCCCTATAATGAAACATGCTGCACTGGCTAGAATTTCCTCAGCATCTCAAACAATTTCTTTCAGTCAGTTTAAAAATATAGAAATATCAGTGACAAAATAAAGACAATTAAGTGGAAAACATAGTCAATAATTAATTAGCTGCACAAGAGTATTAGGTTTTAATAAATATTTAGAAGAATGTATAGAAGATCATGCTGCATTACTGTACATCCAAAAATTTGCTAAATATGAAATTCAAAGCTCCTTAGGTGATAACTTCAAATAGTACAATATGTTAAACAAGCACAGCATCATATACTGGTTTATTTCTAATTCTGTTTGGCGCTGAGTACTTTTCCTGAAAAGTGTTCAACACCCTCAGTTCTTATTAACTCAGCATTTGGCATGTTGGAAGTGATTGGGGTTTTACCTCATACACAGCAGGGGCATAAGGTGTTGTCTTTTGGTGAGTGCATTGGCTACTAGCATAGAACAAAGTTCTTCGTGCTTTGTTGATTCATAAGACCAAAGTAATTAACTAGGTAGACCATGACATGCAGAGAGAAGAGATCAATATATCTACTTATGTATTCTGAAAGATTAATTTTTTACTATGAGATTCGCTAATCTATTAGGCATTTTAGAAAATCAATGTTTCATGGGAAAATTTTGACAAAACTTTTTTTTTTCCTGAAAGGTAGAGCATTTCCATTAAACCAAAAGTTTTAGTGGAATAACCTGAAAAAAATGTTAACCATATCAGCTGCTATGCTTGAAGGCAAGCATGTGCATAAGTGCCATGTTGAATAAGAAGATAATTACTGGAAGAAGAGCAGTAAAGTCTTACACTGAACTTCGTGAATGGGAGTCCTGCTGAGAAATGTTAAATTTACCAGTGTAAATAAAATGTCATGTGACTTAAAAGAAAATTGTTGGATTCTGTGACTGGCTCTGGCACAAATTTACACAACAATGTATAAATCACTTAATCTTCTTTAGTTTCTCCATCTGTACAATAACACCAGCTCCAGGGCAGTGTTGTGAGACTTAGTTAATTGTATAGAAATTATTTAAAGATCCTTCAGTGAAAAGGCGTATTGACGCTTTCAGGAACACAACCATTTTTAAGCAAACGATTGTCTTTTATCTTCCCTTAGATATTACAGGAGCCAAAGAAGTAATTCTCTTTGACCAGCGCTCATTGCATAAATAAATTTTAAAACAGCTTAAAGAATTTTCACAAGTCAAATACTCTGGACCCAGAGAAGGGAGGAAAAGGAGGAGAGTGAGAGGAAGAGGGAAAGACCTTTTCCCTGTCATTCATCCAGGGACAGAAGAATTTGGTAAAGCAGATATACATGCACACAGGCTGTGCAGATGCGAGCTTCTCTCTCTCCCTGACTTCAGCTGCTGGTTCAATGGAGCAGCCCTAATGATATCCCCAAGAATGGTCGAATGTCCAGCCTTCAGTAGGGGCAAAGAGTTGCCATGGTTGCAGAGCGAAAAGGAAGGAATCAAGGAGGGGGAGGGCAAGGCAATGGGTACAGAAGAACTAAATCCACATGAGAAGCAATGATAATAATCTGAGGTAAAATGACACTCCTGTAGAGTGTTTTGTCAAAGCAACAAAGACTAAATTTTTCAACAAAAATTTTTTAAAATATTTTGCTGGAGCCTCTTTATTAATCAGGCTGCCATTCTGCTTGCTGCCATAATTAACAGTTTTACAATTCCCTCATTCTAAAATGTGCTCTTTCTTAACTCCTGTCTGAGGACAGATGAATGTTGATCACAGGAAGAATAGAAATGAAGAAATTACATTAATGAAGATTTCAAATGTGTGGTTGAAAGACAGAGGTTTATCTTTACAACCACAAGAAATTGAGGAGGGTCTAGAAGAGTGAATATTACAAGCAAAATCACTTTCCTTGTTTGTACCAAATATAATATGTATGTATGTATGAATATATAAAAAAATACCATTTGTGAGAATGCACTAAGATGCCATGGTGACACGAGGACCTTATAAAAAACCAAATAGATAGCAAAGAGTTCCTGAATGTAATGAGTATCATGGCTGATTAGGCAGAGAGACCACACTGTGCAAGAATGAGACCTAAAGCGAAGAACAGCCTGAAAGCTCTGTGTGTGTGTGTGTGTGAAAGAGAGAGAGACTTGAAGGAATGAGATAAGTAGACTTACAGCTAGAAACAAAGCCAGAAAGAGATCTGTGGGCCTTGTAGGAAAAGGAGTTTGGTATGCAGCAGACAATAGAGGGCTTAGAAAGGAGCAGTTAGCCTTGGGCCCTCAAAGAGTGCCAAGAGCTCAGGGAAAAAGAGACTTAAATAGGGAAATGTGCATGTGGTAAAGATGGAGGGGGAAGGCGGGGGGAGGAGGGGAGGAGAGAGAAAGGGGCTACCGGGCAGCTGCAGGTGATCCCTGCAATAGGGGCCAATGCATATTGGCATGGCAGCATGAATCTACAGGAACAGTTTAGAGCTACTAAAGTCTTCTGACAGTGAAGTGCAGTCCTCATCTTGGGTCTGCTTGCAGAATAATATGTGAATTTCTATCTTCTCCTTAAAAAGTAGACTATTTTTGGTGAGCACAATTTGTCTTCCTCTCAGGTGCCTTTCCCTTTGCCTTAGGTTCACAGGAGGAGTCTTCTCTTCAAGGGTGGGGTTTGAATCTTGTTTGGGTGTTTGACATGAAGTTAGGGTGAGAATGATCATAACTCTTACCAACTTTAGTAAATGCTGTACAAATCCTTATTCACACTCTCTTCCACTTTTAGTAAGTTTTTAGTTTTAAAGGCTCAGAAGTGAAATCCAATCTGATGCACAAGTGCTGTATGACATGTATATCTCCCCTTTCTGATGCCTGGTTGTTGTCAATGAGTGAATGTCATCCAACAGCTCTAAAGATGAAAATTTCACCCATCATATGAGTTCATGTACACTTATGCACACTCCCTCACCCCCCTACACACATACAGACAGGTGAGACATTTGAGCATCCTGAGCCCTCCCTTTGGCTGTCGTTAGACTGTAGCTCCTTGCTTGCAGCAGAAGCAAGAGACACAGTTCAGAGTTACACATCTTTTTTCAATGTGCTGCACAAAAGGAGAGGATGAGGTTAGCATCATGCAGATATCTCCACTCACAGAGGTCTCCACATGCACAAACAAATCTGTCGCAAAATGAACTATGGCCCTTGCCGTTACAGCTTGAATTGAGTCAATTGACAATTGCAGGAGATATAAGACTCATGTGTAAATCGCCTATCTTTATTTAGTTACTGTAATAAAGGTGAAATCTTGGGATTTAATTTTGTTCCCGTTTCCTTGAATCTCATTGCAAAACTGCAATAACTCATGAATTTTCACACTTTTATCCAAACATCAGTGTTGGTGCAAGTGCTGTACTTCAAGAGCACAAATGCACTGGGTAATTCTAAGTTAAAAAATCACATGTTTTTCAGAAAAAAAACATTAACATAAACTTATACAAGTACTAGTGTTTCTATAGCGGACATGTTTAGGAAATTCCCAGTGTTCCTGGGTTTAAAAATCCCATCTATAGACTATGCAGCTTATGGCTACATTTTTTTTGCTTTTTATTTCCATAATACAAATTTGAATGGGAATTCAGTTATCCAAAACCTAGCAGAATTAAAGAATTTGTTGGCAAAGACACTGAAGCTGCAGTTAGGTATTCATCCGAGCTCTAGGAGACCAAAAGTAAGCAAACCTCCATATTTTGAGATTCCAGGTCAAGGCAACAGAGAAAATGAAAAGTAGTAGTAAATTAATCAATGACATATTAGAAGATTTAGAGAAGGTGAAATTTTGAGCTTTAACTTCATATCCAAATGTCTTTTTGTGGGAGCAGACTTTTCCCACCCTTGATTATGAAATCCTTTCAAATAACCAATGCTGAACTGTATCTATATAAGGAAAAAATAATTCTTTGAAACCTATCTTCTCTAAATCCATTTTTTAATAACAAGCCAGACAAAAAAAACACACAAAAACCAACAACCAGCTCTGTATCATATTCAGAGCTCTATGCAATGCAGTTGGTAAGCAAAAATCTCTGATAAAGTAATTTCAAATGAGTAACCTTAGCTAGCCTCAGCTAACATCTAAAAACAACTTTAAACTTTGTGTCTGTAATCTCAAAACCTTCAAAAAAGTGTAAGTATGCTGTTGACTGGTTGACTGTATAGCTCTCATTGGCTGTGATAATCTAACACTTATGACTGATCTGTCCAATTTGTTTCTACTCTTGATTTTTTCCCTTGCTTTGTTCTTTTATGGTGTATACACCTGTTTTTATGTTTTAATTAAGTATGTAGAAAATATTTTGCAATCAAGTCTCTTAAAACATAAGTTCTTATGTAAATTGTAGGCATTTTCTTTTCATTTGTGATGTCACCAAAATACTACTTTAAGGAACAATGACACGAACAATCTCTTTAGTGCCACAGGTGTACTGGTTATTAGATATTCTTCATTCATGCAAATGTGAGGAAAGCTTTTATGTTTCTAACAAGAATCTGACATTTAGATGGAACAGGAATAACTAGGTACAGCTTTTTCTGCAACATATGAAATAAAAATTAGTGTTATATTAAAAAGGTATATATCAGCTAGAAAATACAGCATAATCCTGTAACTCTAGACTCTGTGTGACAAATGTTGAATGACATTTGAATAATGAATGGCCTAACAGCTAATAATAAATTAGATCATTAATTGAATGATTGATTGATTAATTAATTCTTTTAAATTAATTTTAGTAAATTAATTTCCGTCATGCTAAAGCTCTGAAAATAAAAGACGGGTACGAGTTGTCTGTGTGTCCAGAGAGATATTTTGCCCTGTTGGCATGAAGGCAATGTCACAGACAACACCATAGGAGGTCCAATTTCACCAGCAAAGTGGAACCTGACTGTTAAACTCTATGTATTCCTCTGAGGGACGGTTACTCACCTAAAGAAAATAGAAAAGAAATGCTCGAGTTACCTAACAAATCTTGGACTGTTAGGGGTGGCGTGAGTGGCCCAAACTTCCAGGCACGTTCATTCCTTGCAACAGCATGCTGTTGGATACACTTTCATGCAACTGTAACCGGTAGTACGTGACAGTTATACAACACAGCCATTAGCGACTGAATTGAAAAGGTAGATAATATGCAAGATCTTCAGCTTGTGAAAAATTGGTGTAGCTCCATTGAACTTAGCTGAAGATCTGGCCCTGTACGTTGTCATACTATTTGGAAATGTTGAATTGTGTAAATATTCATATTCTCTGCTGCGTGATTTTTATTTAAATCTAGCTGAACATATTCTATATTATAAATTACATGTTAATAAACCAATCAGTGGACTTTTTTAATTATTTGATTAAATTTTCTCTTTAGCAGCTTAAGATCTTGTTTAGCAGCAAATCTAGTTTCTCCATGCCAGTAGTAGCATAAGAGTTGAACAGAATAGTTCTTGAAAATATAGTGCAAATCTAAGACCTTTATATAGAATGACACTCTGTTCACTTTCTTTGATGATAGTTCTTACATACAAATGCAAATGTACATCTCTTTCATTGTGGTATGTAATGTGATTTAGCTCTAATTGACTGGAAATTGTGGAAGTCTGATTTAGAACTGAATATGTAGATTATAGCTAAATACATGATATGGGTCTTTTAAATTATGGGAATATGTTTTATATTCTCATTTTTTTCCTCTCGCTTGAGAAAAAGTGTGTGTAACTTAGATCTGAAGAGTGCTGAACCTCAATCATTGCACAGAGACAGAAACATGCAGGGTTACTGTTTCTCTGCTTTCTTTTTATTCTTTTTTTTTTTTTTTTAAACTGTACCCAGTAAAACCAGCTCCAGGAAGGAATACTATAATATTAGGTGAAATCTAATTTGAGTGTGTGAACTATGCTATGGGAATTTCTCTGAAAAGGCAAAAACTTGCCAGGTAAATTTTCAGCTAGAGAAGTAAAAGTAAGAATATTTCTCCCTCTCTTTTATTATTCACTTTATGAATTAGTCCTAGTTTACTTGTTTCAATTGGAGTAGACATATTTTTGAATACTATTAGCATAGCAATCAGGCCTGTTCTCAGGTTATTGAGTGGTGTGTTGACTTCCAAAATAGATATGCAGTGTGAAGGACGAATTGTCACTTTAGGAAAGCTTTGCTGATCTAAATTAAAAGGCACTTCTAATTGAAAACTGTAATAGAAGGAGGGTTAGGGAAACAGTGAAACCACTCGGTCCCTTTCAGGTTTCACAGGACTGTGACAGAAGACACAGGAAGAGGAGGAAAATGGTATACTATATGACGAAGGAAATAATAGCATTAAGACTTATACTAAAATAAACACAAGACACTAAAATGTTGTCATTTCTTTTACTGTAACTCATTTTTTCCTGGTTTATTCTGACTTTTCTGAGGAGATCTTGGGTTTCTGCGATTTTCCACTGAACCCAGCTGCAATTCCCGCATCTAAACCAAGCCTCCACTCAATCACTCAGTGGTTTTTCAGTCCAGGTCTGGGCTATAGACTACTGAGAAGAGTGCAAATATTCTCGTTGAGTTTCACAGGCTTCACAGAGATTTCTAATGATCTAACATTGTGGTGTTTTGCGTAGTCCACTAATGACACTCACATCTTTCAAGGGAATCTTGCTGAGGTGCTTTCACAGGGCGGTGCTATGGCATACCACATCCAAGTCAGTGTGGCAAGCAGCTCTGCTTTCTTCTCTGTTTTCCTGGCTGGATATTTTCTTTCAAACAAATGAGTAAGTTCAGAGAAGCTGTAATAGAAAGTTAAGACCACAGATTAAATAAGTTACCATTATCTCAAGTTACCTTATCTCAACAGCTCCCCTCTATCCAGGGCCATGTTTCTTCCTTTTTTTCATTCCTTCCCTGTAAGGGTTAACAATTGAGGCCTGTCTATAGCTCATTTCTATAGTAACAGCAAGATGGAGACT
Organism: Apaloderma vittatum; assembly: GCF_000703405.1. Classification (NCBI taxonomy): domain Eukaryota; kingdom Metazoa; phylum Chordata; class Aves; order Trogoniformes; family Trogonidae; genus Apaloderma; species Apaloderma vittatum. Next base: position 14,828 of record NW_009732350.1, on the reverse strand, counting down.
TTTTTATGGGCACCTAATAATTAGAAAGTGCTAGAAGGTATAACAATATAATGAATCAAAACTGATAGACTTGTGGGTTTCCATAGAAACGTGTATAATTATGATAATCGGTCCCTGGCGTACCCTCAGAATCGTATACATTCAGTTAAATGCAATAAACATTAGGCACTATTTAGTGAGCTGTGATGCAGATTAACAGTATGAGATACAGGGAGGCTATGAATAAAATTGCTGTACAATTTATCTCAAACTAATTTCCCAGATTGCTTTAATAGACATGCTATGTGGATGTGAAGAATTGAAAGTGTATTTTTGTTAGTGGTAAAGCTAACAAAGATAATATTTTATAAAGTGGCTGACTGTTAATTTTGGTGCAGATCAGAATGTACAGTGGTACAATATTGCATTGGACATCACTAAATCCACTGAGAAAATGACATGTTAAACTAAGTTATTTATTTTTTGAGTATGATATGGGGATACTCATGTTGCTTGTGTTACCCTTGTCTCACTGGTTCATTTCCCTCTTTCCTTGACTGTAATTTTAGAAATAGGCTCACCAATGCTTCTGGTCTAATTCTAACTCTAGCTTTTCCAGAGCAAAGCAAATTTTTAGTAATTTCATATGCAGCTGCTCAACACTACAGGATATGTATTCTTAGTATCTTGTACATTGTTGTAGTTTTTGTTGATTATTTGATTTATGGCTCAAAAGGGAATTATAATTCTGTGGTAGGAATTTCAGGGACATTTAGAACTGTGTGTGGCCCTACCTTGATTTTAAAAAAATTCAGATGTCCAGCACTCCCTTTAAAGGATAAGCTATTTATAGACAAATGAAACCTACAGGTATGTTATATTTGAGATAGAGCATTGATGATGATTTTAGACCATTCATTGTGGATCAAGGGACTCATCTGATCATACTTGTGTATGTCAGGGAATTGTGCAGAAGCATTTAACTATGCTTAAATGTTTCCTGATCCTCTTCTTTGAAGGCTCAAGTTTTACTGAAAAGGTGAATTTGACGTGATGTAGTCCCATTGTGGAAGGCAAGTTTTGACCTAATGAGTACTTTGTTTAAAAATGTTCATTTCAGAAGGGAAGAAAATGGGTTGTGATACAGCTGTTGAATATTAAAAACTCAGACACGCGATTGCTAGACTTCAAAACCTGAGGATTGAACTTCGTGCACATATAAAAGTGCACTTACCTTAAATGAACTCTGTTCCCTCTGTAAGTTCAGGGAAAACTTTTTCCTAATAAATCCCTCTGCTTTCAAAATGAACCAGTTTGGCTTGATGAGTTTGTGATTTTTCCTTTGTTGTTCTTGCTTACAACTCAGCTACAATAATAGTTGTGCGTTGTCTGCTGACTCAGTTCCAAAGACTTGGCTTCTCAGGGGTCCTGTGCAGTGGCCTGGGATCCATGGGCAACTCACAAAGTGTTAAGTTCAAACCTCCTGTTTTGAACACGTGGCTGCCTGACTTTGTTATTCAGTCTTCAGGTTCTTGTCTCTGCTAAAAAGACGAGCCTTTTATCTAAATATTTTTCACATCTGGTTTCTGCTCTGCTCTTACTGCTGTGCTAGTACTAAAATGCCAGAAGCCGACAGGGGTTCAGAAAGCTATTAGACAAATTCATGGAAGAAAACCTATCAAAGGCTACTAAACATAGAGATAACACCTCTGGGTCAGGATGTCCCTGAGCTGTGGATTTCTGGTAGCTGAAAGCATATACCCAGGGAGCATCACTGTGTGTCTTGCTCTTATATTCCTCCCTAGGCATTTGCCATTGGCCACTGTTAAAGACAAGATGCGTGAGTTAGATAAAACCTTCACCTAACCCAGAACAGACATTTTTACATTCTCATGTAAAAAGACATGGCTGCTAACACTGATGCGATAAAACATTTTCAAAAGCTTTCTAGAAAATATGATACTCGGGCTGCACTGTAAAATCTGTTTCTATTTATTTATTTATTTTCTTTAAAAAATATTTGTCTATCTATTTACTTGTTTATCTATTTATTTATTTGAAGGAAAGAGAAATGTGATTTATTACTGACATTCTGTCATTCTGAGCTGGAAAATCAGTTTCTTCCTTCCTCCTGCTGCCTGTACAAAGGATCACTGGCTCTCTGTCTGTCCAGGCTCCCTAGGAAAGGGAACAGAAGCCCAGGCTGGGGGAGCACTAACAGCAGTGTTCAAGTAACAGGGGAATTTCCAGTCATCCTGGTCTCTTTTCTTGACAATCCTCATGCCACATTGGGTGTTCTTTTAATATGTTCAGTAAACTAAGAAGGCCCTGCCCATTTAGTTCAAAATGTTTTTTGGAGATCTAGTGCAGAGTAACAACTATTTTATAAAGTAGGCACTGCCTTACTGCACACTGACCTTCCTATGCATGACACCTTTCCCAAATTCAGAAAGGAAATCTACAGTATACAGGCTGAGTGCCTTTGCACAGCAGCCCCTGTAGGTATGAATACCGTTTAGAGTGGTTTTACTCTTTCTGGAAGGACAAAGCCCCTCAGCACTGCCCTCCACTTGGGCATCCAAAGATGTACATGGCAGCCTTCAGCATTCGCCGTACGCTGCCATTTTAGCGAGGAGCCACTTCCAGCTCAAGGAAATTAACACTGCTGGCATGGGCCGGGGCTGGGTAGCTTTGACTCCTCTGGAGGAATAACAGACCGTGCAAGTTCTCTGAGAGTACTGAGTGTGAAACCTCAATCCCATGTGCATCTGCAGATGTGGAAGGGAAATTTAAAAAGCAGAAGGCAACAAACTCCTACTTGTTTAGCACAGTGGAGGACAGCTGCTCATTCTGCCAGCTTGTACCAGCTCCATTTTTAAAGATCTATTTTTTGTGCCTGAACTTTTGTGTCTGCTCCATGAACTAACTAACCCTGATTGCTAGTAACCTGGCCAGAAGATTTCCTCTTTTAGGCTGTGTGCTCCTCAGGGCCAGACCTGAGTCCTTGTGTGCTTCTAGAGGCTTATGCAGAAAGGGGCTTTTGTCTACGTGGGGGTTTACAGCTGCTGCTGCTATCTAATTAATAAATAAGTCATCTTCATCCTAATATTATCCTGATGTTGCAGAGCTGCACCCATGACTGAACACAATCACAAAATCAGGAAGGTTTTTGAGCATTTGGTCCGTAAGAGCCTGTCAATGGGTGGAGGATCCTGTTTAATGATTAAGTCTGCTCCAGTGACTGGCCTCCAGTTGGCAGACACAACAATAATCCCCTTCAGTTGTGTTTCTGCTTGTTCTGTGATAACATTAAAACAAGGGTCTCCTATCGGGGGAAGTTTCCTGTCGCTTTCTGAATTAAATTTATTTGAGAGCCCCCTTACACATCAGTTCTTGACTTTTACCTCCTGCCTGTTGCTAGATTCCTTTGTACTGGCAAGCATCATATTCCCCTGTGATTTCTTTTGTCATGGCAGAGTGAGCTCTTTCTCGTAGGCTCGCTCAGACTGTTCATAGTCACATTTTCATCTTGCTTCTTTGTGAGTCAGAACTCCCTACAGCTCTACTTCTTGTTCTTTCCCATGTTGCTGAAGTTGATTACCTTTGTTTGAGCATGCATTTCTAACCAAGAGCAGTTTATCACATAGGTATGCATACTGACTAAATTTCCCACAATTTTATAGATATAAACTTCAAGATCTCCTCTCTGAAGTACTTTTTCTGTGGTAAGTAAAAACAATTCAACTCAATATTTAAACTAAAAGAACTTTGGTGACTGGCAAATCAGGTTATGAACGCATTATATTTCATGTTTTTTTGTTAAATGTATTTATCAGTTCAGGTAATTTTATTCATTATTTGCCCTGTTTACAAATAATTTCTGACACCAACAAACCCTAGAGCCACAAAAAAGTTTCCTATCTAGCAAACTAATTATCATTAAAATACAGAAAAAAGGCTTTTCGCTTTCAAATGTAAATTATTTTCACATAAATATGTACATTAAAGGTTTATGGAAGATGCCTTGTGACATATATTTATTACGTTTTGCTAAACTGAAGATACCAACTTCCTAACTGCATGAGATGAAATCAGGTACTTCAGTTTCTATCAGATTTAGGTTCACTGGAAGTTATTACAATTGCATGTGACTAAACATAGAACCTTATCGCCAGTCTGGTTTAAAAGCTAGATTCTTGTTTCCCTGTGATGGGCAAGCTTAAACTGTCTTCCCTTTCACTGTAGCTATGTTCACCCTTTAAGACTGGCTATGTAGAGTGACATTGTATTTTATGTATGTGGAAGAGATAGCAGACATTAACAAATAAATGATTCTTCCTGCTTTAACAAAAACATTCGGGTAAAATAACTTTCTGTCTGACTTGTGTCTCACTTCAGGAAAGGGCCTTGCTTTCATCCCAGAGGACATGAAACATCCCATGCTTTGACCACTGTGTGATTTAGAAATTCCACTTCTCACTTTTTTATTTGCTTGTTTTCCCCATCCATCTTCAGAGGAAAGAGCCAATAATTTGATTCCAGCCCAGGACTTTTACATGCTTTCTTGCTTTTATAAGTTTAATTCACAAAGCTAAGTGAGGAAGACCTCGACAGCTCTGCTAGCTTAACCACTGGGTCAGTGGGAGGTTGGAGTGGGTGGACACTCTTATGAATCATCCTTAGCAAGAGGGGAATGAACTAACTATTTTCTGAATCACCAGCTGGAATAGCTGTTCCTGAAAGTCCCAAGAGCTATTCAAAGACCAAAGGCTGATTTTTGTCTGATCAGAGAGCAGGTCAATATGGATGGCTCGAACATGTTCTGGATAATAACCTGTAATGGGTGACGTGCAGGAAATATTGCAGGAAGAAGCAGGATATACAAAAATAGTGTCAGTGGGCTTTGGGCAAGAACTGTAAGAATATGCAAGATAAATACGAGCAAAGAGAATGGCCTTACAGAGAGATGTGAGTCTCCGTGTGCAGCTAGAATGGCCAACATAGAGACACACTCAGCTTTCAAAATAAGTGAAATTGCTCTCTTATGTCCCCATTAAAGTGCATGAAATTCAATATTCTTGTGCTATTGTACAAGCTCATGTATACTTGCACATGCAGAACCTATCAAGTTTTCTGTCTTAACGATGTACCAAAGTAGTGTAATATCACTGTTTGCAACTTCTATATTACTAAAACTAGATAGTATTGTAAAAAAATACTCTTCTTTCTGTCTGCCACTGTAATAATTATTTATAGAATTTTTAGGAAAATGAATCTATCAAATGTTTTTAAGCATATCATTTACTGTCTCTTTCAGACTCAAAATTAGTTTCATCATGTTGCAAAAATTTCATGTACCACAGCAAAAGGAAGATTTTTCACCCAAAAAGGCCTCAAATTGAATAATTTAAAAATAGTTTGCCTAGTTTTTAATCCTTTTAATGACAGTTTTTAAAAATAGATATGAAGTTTTCAGAGTTCAAAGCCGAAGTTATACTTACTGTATTCTAGAAATTATGCAGAGTAAGAAACTAGAATAAAATTACCATAGTAAATTTAGACTTTATATTAAATAAAGCCCTATAGTTGAACTGTAATTATTATAATAGTACAGTAAATATACAGATAATAACTTACAGCTATTATTCAATATGATTACTGTAGTCTTACTATTATTAGGACTGATTTACTATAGTTCTAATAAACTACAGAATAATTACAGTGGTTTTGCTATAATAACTGTAGTTCAGTCACAATTTTACGCTGAGATCTGGAGCTTTATTATACAGTAATATTTCTTGAGAGGAAAATGTAAAGAGAAGAAACATTAAAAATAAAACTTAAGGTGTGATTTAAAATAAGTTTTCATCATTTATTGTATTGCGTAGTTATACAGAGAAAGAATAAATAATAAAAATTAATTATATTTCCAATGAAAATGTAGTAAACCTCTTGTTTTACTTTCCTTTGAAAATGACTAAATATGCTGGAACAAAGACATTTTTTTCCTAGCTTAAAAGCTACTTATCTTCACCCTACCATCCTCTCACACATACAAAATTCTCAAAATTTTATAAAGAACATACAGGGTGCATTACGTTTTTTTAGTTTTTTTCCTGTAAACAAAGATCACTTGTTCACACAAAAGCTTCTTGGGATAGTAATTTTCTTTCCAACATGTTTCCAAAATGCTATGTATAATTATATCTCTCTCTATGTAACTTAATCCCCAAAGGCAAGATACATTCACCCTCCCCTTGGGCCATTGCCCCGTAATCCCCTTCCAAAAGTGGTACCAAATGGAGCCCCCAAGAGATCACCCTCATGTCGTTGTTCCATAAACATGGTGCTAGAAATGAATAACACAGATATTCTTATACAGCTTGAACCTTTGTCCTCATATCCCACCCCTAACCTGCTATTACAGTCAGGCATTATCCCCAAAACAGCGAGAAGGGGTGATCATGTCTTTGCCACTTCACACTCAGGGAAGGAAGCTTGAACATATGTTGTTGAAATCCTGAATGTGGGTCCCTGTTTGCTAGCCTTGTGTTTCAAAATCTACTGCCACCTGGGGATAAGCAACCCAGTTTGGGAGCTTACAATAAGCTCAATACATAATCAAGAAGGGCTAGTTGAAAACTAGTCTGCTTTTATTCTAAATTGCTGCACAGCATTATTTCTCTGAATTTTCTCTACTGCTCTGCCTCTACCTCCAGACAAAACCCAGCTCTCAACCTCAAAAGTAGCTATTTGTCACTTGATAAATTATTAATAGAATAAAATAAATAATCTCACAGTAAGAAACTATAATTTTATATCAAGAGTTTATATGAACTGAACATGCCAATTCTAGCTATGCATTAAAGAAAAAGGAAATTGAAATGTAAATGAGTGCTACAAAATTGTTATCAGGACATCCACCTACTGTTTTCCATCACTCATCATGCCCACTGTTGCAATCTTCTCCTTTTGTTATGTAATCATTGACACTTTCCTTACAGTCAACAATTCGTTAACATGACAATTACCAAATGAACAGAATGGAGGTCGGCAACCACTGGTTATTTTATAACCATAAGGTGTTACCAAGCACCTGACAATAATTACCAGCATCAATAATGGCCACGCGTATTTCTCTATTTGAGTGCACATAACTCCAACTACCAAAGCAATTTCAACTGCAAAATATTTTGCTTAGTGAAGTGGTTCCCAGCCTGTACAGTCAGTGTGAACATACCTAAGGCTGACACTCCTTCCGTGTGAGTGGATGCATGGACAAGTGTGCATTTGTGCGTAACCCACTCAGTGTGTTTTCTTCAAGTTCAAAGTGAAAGATGGAAAAATGCTAAGGCTTTGATGTTTTTGAGGAACTCACTGGACTTGAGGAAAGCCTTTACTTTATTGGCAAGGAAGGTACGTCTCTGTAGGGATTACCCTATGTCCAGGAGACGTGGCATACAAATATTTTCATAGGTGTATGCATTTGCCTTAGAAAGGGATTTTCCTGGAGATGAACGTTCATCCTAGGAACACACTTGGTCCTTTTTTTGTTTTCCTAAGTGGCAGATGACAACATTACAAAGCTGGACAGTGGTCCTTAATGCAACACAGGGAGTTTCACCTAGTTTAAGTGAGTTGTCTTGGCTATCTCAATAGTTAAAGGAGAAAAAGCAGTTACCTCCAAAGGATGATTCATTTTACTTCTCTTAGAAGTGTATCTTACAGTGTAAAGACTGATGTTAAGTGGAATTGATCCAGGCCAAGGAGGATAAGCTAAAGCAAATCAAATTAGCACCAGAGAAATTGATGAAATTAAACCAATTACAAGTACTATGGTAATGATGAACCTTTTTAATTGCTCAGCTCCTTTCATCACAGGTTTTCTATCTGTATCTATAGTTCATATAAAGACACTCTGGGATGTAATATCCATCTATGGATCCGCCTTGAATATTCCGTGACCCTTCAAAAGAGAAATGAAATAAAATAAATATTTCTTTGAATTCCTAATTTGGTCACATATACCGTATGTTTTAATATTTAATATTTAATTCAACATACAGGACAACACGATCTGAAGTATCTTTGCTGTTCAGTCATCACCTAGTGTTATTATCTTAAGCCTCTTCTTTGCCAGAAATGTAAATAAAGATTCTGTGGGACAAACTAAGGAAATTTACTTTAAAAATTCTTCAAAACTACCTTCCTATATCACTTTAGCCAAAGAATAGCTGAAATATCCAGGAATCTGTCTGAAAACTAGAATGAACATAAACAGAAAGGAAGAGGAACTGAAAGGAAAGGAAAGAGGAAGTGCTGAATAAAGCCAAAGCACAACAACGGAGTAAGCAGGGGTTTATTTAGGTTTTATAATTGTCTTTTTTTGCCTTCTATGCTTAACCAGACCAAACCGATAGGGAAGATTTAACCTTAATACTATGAAATCAAGGAGTAACTCTGTTTGAAAGTTCAAGATAAATCTGTCCTTGAGGTTTACATATCTTAGTTTAGTACAGAACAAAGTTGAGGCATACAATGTCTACCTGGGAAAGGAGAACCTGAATTGCCCTTTTGGGAAATTGCATCATTCACTCCACTGATTGTTGTGCCAATTCTGTTAGAAAGTACTAAACCCCCGAGTACTGGAAGACTAGTAAAACTGTTACCTCAAAATAACTCTTACTTCAGAATCTTTTAAAGTCTTATAGTTTATTTATTCTGGATTTAATGCAGAGGTCTCTTTTCATACTAACTTTATGGAAATATTGTGTTCTTGTTCTTTCAAGATCATTGACATTTTTTTCAATCTTCTCCTTTAGCACAAATAGGCTTTAATAATTAAATTTATTTTTTTTTCCTTTCTGAAGAGACAACATATTTTTAAATGTGAGCTAGATTTCATTTTGGTTAGCTCTTTCTACAATGATACAAGTCTATGATAAAGCTGAAATTGCACTTACAAACCCACTTAGTTAAAATTTTTAAATTAGTTAAAATGTGAGCATTCTACATAAAGATAATGCAAATGCAAAGTCAGTGGAGTTTGGCATGTAGGTTCATTTTTATTCATTACCATAACAGAGAAAGAAGGTAAACATCACAAGGTTCGTGAAGAATTTGTAGCAACTACAAAATGCTTTCACCCCACATATATTTTGTATAAATCAGGTTTTGTTACAATAAATAATATGATTTTTAATATATTTTCCAAGACTATGCCTGCACCTTAACTGATAAAATCAAACAGAGGATTTTTTTTCTTTACAGCTGAATAATTTCTATTCACCTATAAATACATCTCCTGCTAACTGAATTTTCATGTTAAGTTTGCGTTAGTATTCCAACATTAATACAATAAAGGTGGTATAAAACAAAGAGAAAGACAAAAGACTGAAAACTACAGAAAGAAAGAGTTCCTGGAAAAGAATATAGGCTGAGTAAAAGCATCTTCTTTTCTGGTTCTCACTGCATCCAGGGAAACAGGACATTGTGTATATTCCTCTTTCAAAAAAAAATTAAAAGGATTACAAAAAAGAAATATCTGCCTTCATAAATAGTTTCTTCTTCGACTATGAAAGAGTTGCAAGATCCAGAAAGTGAACTAACTGATTATATCAGATAGAATAAAACCAAGGAAGCAAGCTGTGACATGATAAGAATGGCACATAAGAGTGGAAGAAATAATTAGGGTGCCCTTAGGAATAAAAATGGTGAGAACAAATTAATACAAGATCTACAGCAGAATTCAGAGGAAAGGAAGTGAATCCGGTGCTGTTACAAACCCTTGTTGTATTGTTTGGAGATGACCATTAAGTTTCATTTGGTATCTACTTGAGGGAAAAGTGTAATTTTTTCCACCTAAATTAAGTAAGTCTTACCTGCCATGCTAAAAAAAAAAATAAATTAAGTAATGCAGAGGAGGGAACTGAAAATTCTGAGCTCTGTAAAATAGCTTTGTCTGAAAGAGTTATAGAGGTAGAAAAAATTATAAGGGAAAATTTGTAAAAAAGAAATCTTAATTATTTATATAATTTGTAAAGAAGGGTGGTGTATCCCACAAAAAGTTTAGTGTGTTTTATATTAAACAATAACATGGTCAGAGGAAGGGAGATAAAAAGGCCTGAATGGTGGATCATATACCACATTGGCTTGTGTAATGTGTAGCAAACAGCTTAAAGCCAAGGTCCAGTCTCCAAGTTCCAGCTGAAGAGACAACATAGAGACATGGTTTTAGAAAAGTTGCCTTCCAGAAGATGTGGGATTGTAATTGTGGAACATGAGGATAAGGGAGCTGCTACAAAGACGAATGCTCAATTCGGACAGAGATGTAGGTGTTATCAGCAGAATTCAGTAGAGTTTACAGAAACAAATAACTTTCTCTCAGAAGCATATTGGAGTAAACTTTTTCCAGGTAGCTGAAACAAAAGGAAAAAGGGGGAAAAAAGGGAAGGAGAGAATCCACAAAGGGATTAAGATACGAATAAGCGTGACTTCATTTATTGATGGAAGAATATCTGACAGCAAAAGGTAACTGTATGTCATTTGTAGTTCTTTTACTTTCCCTTCTGTTTGTGGTGGGTCTTAGCTGAAAACATCATTTTGGATTTGCTCCATGGTTAGATCTTTGGTAGGAGGTATTATCATGTTATGAGAAAGCTTGTAGAGGCTAATGAACACTTAAGTACTAAGCAAAAACTGAGCAGAATTTACTGTAATGCTTAACCTTGTTTCAAGAGCTGACATTTTCTGTAGGACTACCCACACTTGTGAAAAATGTTGTGTCAAAGTGTTCTTTTCATGTGTGGTAATATGGAGCTTAGTACTGTTTCATAGAAATAACTCTTTATCTCCTGGAAGAAATAACTGGTCACTCCGACCAAAAAAAATTTTAAAGCTCTATATGTATTGATATGGATGTATTTCATATTCCAGACTGATGTGTCATCATCTTGTGTAGTAAAGACAAACAGAACCCAAAAGTATTGGTTACTAAAGAAAGAAGCATATTAAAGCAACTTCTCACATTAATTATCAACCTTGGCTTTATAGTGTATACCATAATGTGGTTGGTTTTTTTTTTACAAACCCTTGTTGGTATCAGTTTTAAAACATGAAAACAAACCCATAAATGTATTCTCACCATTGTCAGAAGTTTTGTCTTTAAGGTGAAGCAACTCATGTAGATCTTCAAGCTGCACTATCCAAGATGATGCAAAAATTGCTGTGTGTAAACATAGTGAGAGAACTTACTTTCATATCTGAACAAATCAGTATCTTTAACAAAATGTCAATATCTAATACTGGAAAACTGCGGTACAGCATGAATAAAAACATAGGTATATTTTAGGACGTGTTTGGAATCCTCAGTTGTGCAATAATGTTCTGCAGTTTCCTGGCTCACTTTGTGCACAGGAACTTAAACCTGCAGCTTAAATATTCTGGTTATCATCCAACAGGGCACTTGCAATCCAAGGCGAGCCTTGAGTCTAGAAGTGTTAAGGCATGTCTTCTCTTTCCCCCTGCAGAGCTGGAGCTACAGCTACCATGAGGTAAGTATTCCTTGCAGGATTTCCATCTGAAAAGAAAACCATATTCCAGCTTTGTGGCTCAAGAGGAATAAAGCTCCTATTAAATCAGTAGTTCACATGCATTACATTGCACTATGCTTACAACCTGTAATTAGCTCAGACAATAGAAAATTCAAAACACAACAAGCCCAATCAACACAAGCTATTTACAGCAACATCACAAGGAAATTCTGCTGAAGCCATGTCCCATGAACTGACATTGATACTGACGTTCCAAAAGAAGCTGCTTTTGCTCATGAATTCTCTTCATGTGAAGATGAAGATACACTAAGTAAATGATAAAATCCATTGTAGATGCTGCCCATATCCTCTTTTCTTTTTGACTTTTTTTTTCCCAGAGAAACAGAGACATTTTTTCCTAGTTATATCCCCTTTTCAGACCACTATTAGACAATCTATAGACTGTTCTAGAAAGTATATTTTTTGGGAAGGATGAGACATATTGATGCCTTAAGAACTTAGGAATGAAATATTGAGTGCTAGTCTATATTTGACTTGGGTAAGCGATTAAAATTTCTCACCAGCAATGACTACTTAATAACTCATGTAAAGTGCACTGATACTTACACATTTCAACACAGACAAATTTTTCTCCTAATGAGGACATGTCCTTGTGGTCTCAAAAGAGAGGGCCAAGCCTGAATGAGTGCAGAAGTCAAGCTGCTCTCTTCTCATTTCCATTGTCCAACCTCTTGTTTAGCTCCAATGGACTCTTACTGGAACTGCTCAACAGGTGGCTGAGGCCTTCCTGACCTGCCGGTCTCTTCACCGTGTGCAACAGGATGAACAATTCGAACTGGGAGATAACCAAGTGTATGCACTGTATAAATTTAAAGGTAAGTGAAAATGTAGTCTTCATGTAAAGTAAATCAATATAGAATTAAAACAAAAGTAGAATATAATGAAAAGACAAGACAGTGGAACAGTGTAAGAAAAGGGCATTTTTGCCCTCTTCATCACTGTTTTAATGAAGAGTTAATTACTGCAAGTAAAATATCTTCAGGATCCCACTTCTAAATCAAAAGTCTATACTCTTTGAAAATTAGAACACTGTTGTTTTTCTTAATGAAACTGAATAAATAAAGAGATGGAAGCCACAGAAGAATCATAGAATCATAGAATCATAGAAAATGTAGAATGACTATATCAAAGTCTGCTAAAAGGATGTGCTTTAGTCTCCTTAGTAATATCTGAATTAATGGTTTGGGATACACACTGGAAGATTAACGATTGCAGACTTGTTTTTTCTACATAAAAAAAAAAAAGAAAACAAAGGGTTCATGCTAAGAAGAAAATTAGTCTTAGTCCAGCAGCCATGTTAGAGTACATTAGGCTACATTAGGTTATATTAGCTGTATATCACTGGTAAGTCTTACAGAGTTTTCATATATGGAGGTTTTGCTTAAAGAAAGAACATCTAACGAAGTAAAAAATGCTTGAACTGACAAGGAGGTAAGTGGCAATGAGCACAGCAAAAACTAAGCACAAGAATAATTGCCATTATTGTAGATCAGAGTTACAAACGGTTTACAGCAGAAGTTGGAAAACAAATTCTGTTATCTGACTAATATCTTCTGTAATTCTGTGATTCTACTGAAGAATAACACCACCAAAATGAAAATTTTAAAAAATAAAAAAGAGAGAAAAAGTATAACCAGAAGGGGAGAATTTTTTTAAAGGATACAGAAACAGATTCTGTAAAACAAAAATAAAAAGTTCATACTCTCATTCATTAATTTCAAATGTGTTAGAGAACAGAGTTTGAAAAGAAAATATCTGAAATATATAAGAGGATTAACTACATTTCAGTGCAATTTTTTATTGGCTAGAGGGTCAATAATTATTTGAAAAAGCTTAACTGCTGGACCCAAAGGGTAACAGCCCTGATTACAAAACACTTTGAAGGACTTCTATTGCCTTTCATGTGTTTTGGATGAGACCTGTGTCAAGAGAAGCTCTAAGCTACATTTTTTTTGATCTGAAATCGAGAACTTGAAGTATTTGGCAATTACATCAAAATCTGGTTTATTCCTAACTGAGAAAAAGCCTCAAGCAAAAAATTTTTACTTGGCCTTTTCTAAGATTTAAGATCCTTCTCCTGTAGTTTGAAACTGAATTTAGTCGTAATATCACTGTCTCTAGGCATGTCAAGGTTAAGAGGGTCATTAAAAGCAGTCAACATGGTTTTACCAAAGGGAAGTGATGTTTGACCAACCTGATAGCCTTTTACAAGGCCATAAGCAGGTGGGCAGATGATGGCCATGCAGTGGACGTGGTTTATCTGGATTTCAGCAAAGCATTTGATACCATCTCCCACAGTATTCTCATAGCTAAACTGAGGAAGTGTGGTCTGGATGACTGGGTAGTGAGGTAGGTTGCAAACTGGTTGAAGGGAAGAAGTCAGAGAGTTGTGGTCAAGGGGGCAGAGTCTAGTTGGAAGCCTATATCTAGTGGAGTCCCTCAGGAGTTAGTACTAGGACTAGTACTATTCAAGCTGGCAGGATTCATAGAACTTTCTTTAGATATGAGGGGGGAAGGGGTTACAACCAGATCAAATGAAAACAACCCTGGGATACAAACAGTGACATCAGAAGCAGAGTCACTAGCACAGATTAAGTACAACTGTACTTTATTGGTGGCTCCAGATACCTTATCATGGGCCCAACTCAAATGTCTTTATATGAATGGCCGTAGCTTAGGCGATAAACAAAAGGAGCTGGAGATGCTCGTCAGCCTGAAGCGCTGTGACCTGATCGGCATCACAGAGACATGGTGGAATGACTCATGCTGTTAGTGTGTTGGACTAGAAGGGTATAAACTGTTCAGGAAGGACAAGCAGGGGAAACGAGGAGGGAATGTTGTCCTCTATGTCAATGAATGGAGCTACACCTGGCAAGTGATGACGAAAGAACCGAGTGCCTGTGGGCCAGGGTGAAAGGAAGGGTAGGAGACTTTACAGTGGGGGTGTGCTACAGACCTCCCAATCAGGAGGACCAAGTGGACGAGGTCCGTCATAGGCAGATATGAGTTGCTGTTTGTTCACAAGCTATGGTCCTCATGGGGGATTTTAGTCACCCCAACATCAGCTGGAAAAACAACATGGCAGGGAACAAGCAATCCAGGAGGTTCCTGGAATGCATTGATGATAACTTCCTTATCCAAGTGATAGAGGAACCAATGAGGAAAGGTGCCATGTTAGACCTCGTGCTTGTCAATAGGGAAGGGCCGGTGGGTAATGTTAAACTCGTGGGTAGCCTT
>NW_009732349.1:10764-13255 GCF_000703405.1 Apaloderma vittatum | reverse complement strand
GCTTTAGCTTTTCTAACCTGGTCTCTGACTATAGAAGAAATTTCCTTGTATAGAGACAGTATCACATACTTTACAATGCAGTTTTATGTTACATATAGCTCAGGCAGTCTAACCTCTCAGTAGTGTACTCTCTCTGCTCCCAGTGATGCTCCTTGTTTTGTATTCCTACTCCTTTCCCTATGCTTCAGTCCTATGATGATCTGCTTCTGGGAGTGAACCACTCCCATGCACCCACTCACAAATCCTAGTCTTTCAAAGGAGCTGGACTGATTTTTTTTCTGCTGTTCAGCTCTGTAAACCGTCTCACTCAAAGTCAAATGTGTTTTAAGACAAGAAAGGAGGCAGGAACGATTGCCTGAGGGGAAAGGAGTGAGTACGGATGTCGCTGACAACAGCTTGCTCTTAGGAGAATATTGAGTTATATTAAACTATACAATTAGATCCTGTCTCAAGAGAGAATGATTGCCCTTTGAGTTATTTTGAGTAGATATAGAATAAGCCTGTAATTCTAACTTAAGCTAGTTATTTACTTTTTAAAAGCTTTTAGTCAGAAAACTCAGACTGACAGCTTGTAGGAAGAATTGCATGTATTGAAAGACAATAGCAACAACAAAATCTTAATTTTCATCAAAACCAAAAATTAAAATACTCTGTTAGACCAGATGCCTGTATGCAAAGGAACATATATCACATATTTTAGCTAACAAATCCTTCTTGATGGCCAAAGAGAAAAGCATGTTTTTCATTTCCTTTGATAAAAAAGCTGTGCAGTACAACTTCAAAAGCCTTGGATGCTGTAAGCCAAATTCATACAGGTCAAGTGGACTCATATAGGTCAAGTGAACTCATATAAGTCAAAGTTTTCTGAAAATCTGATTGTAGTGGGAGTTCAGAAGGCAATTAGAGTTTCTTAACCTCTGTGAAGCCATATTCCACCAGTTACAGGAATACAAGGTTTTTAAGAGATATAATAGGAAATACTGAATAATCAAATGTTTGGATAGAAATAGAAATCCCTTTGCCTAGTTTTTAAGCCAATTCTTGCAGAAAGTTAGAACTTCTCTGCAGAGAAATTTCTGACAAAAACTTGGTGTCTCTTGCTTTCCTTTGAGATGTCTAGCACAGACCATTCCTGACCTCATTGAAGATTTGTTCCCCTTCAGTATGTCGTAAAATATGTTTCTATATTCCACAAAACATGCCTTTAAATTTAACTTTGACTCTGCCTGAAAATATTGGGGAAAAAGTACCACCGTGCTGGAAATTTCCTTGCTAAATTAAATCACTGTGTTGAATACTTGATGGCATCGACACCGATATAGTGTTTTCCAGAAAACAGGGTGGAGTAGAAGCTCTCAGAACCCATTGCTTGAGTACAACAATGGAAGGCACAAAAGTAAATGCTTTTAAATCCTCTGGAAACAAAGTCTAAGTCTTGCTGCAGCTTGGAGTTACTTGAAGTCTCCAACTCATACACATAAACCTTGGATTATCTTGAATTATTGGAAAAGTTCATGTAGTTACCCCATCCATTACTTAATGATTTTGTGATATTTTATGACTGTAGATTAATGTACGACATTTACGAGGTCCTAGAAGTGTAAGTTTTGGGTTGTGTTTTTTTTTTAATAAAATCATTTTGCTCTCACCACTTCCTTGGACTGAGTGGTGATTTTGCAGTTATAGAGAATAGCAAGGCTAAACCAGGACAGGCATTTCTGTCCAGAAGAACAACTGTGACAAAACTGGCAAGTACTAATGTGAAGCTGTTTCCTTCAGACTAAATGTTAGCTTTTTATTGTGATCCATCTTCTGAAAACTTGAGATGCACGGAAATAAAGAGTTGTCCTTTTCACTTGAACCATGGAATACCAGAAGTCAAACAGAGCATTGCATTGCAATGCTCGTACTGTCCTCCAGTTAAGTTCTTTGAGAGGTGTTTATTGCAGATATTTGTATCAGAGACTACAGAGAATGTTCTCTTTTGTTCCCTCTGAGGACTGCAGATGTTACTTATTTTGCCATTTAATGTACCATTCTCCTTTTGGGAAATAAGAAAACAGAGAGATACAAGCATTTCTGGCTTTACATGAGGGAGAGCTGAGTTCCAGCAAATGAACAGCACACTGGAAAAAAACAGTATTAGTTTTCAATGGATAAGAAGCAAGCTGTTTCCAAAATTATGGCTTAAGTTCACAGAATCTCTTTAAGTTCGTAGAGTGGCTGCTTGCCCATAGCCATGTTGAGGTAATGCCAAATGCCAGAGTAGTTATATGCTTTGAAATAAAGTCCATGTTCAACAGACTGCTTCTCTTGCTTTTCCATGTTAACCTCCAGTTTAAGCTAACAGAAAGGTGGTCTGATATTAGTTCTGGGCCGTGAAAACCTGAACATTTCTGAAAAATTGCATTGATCATATGTAATGGATTTACTTACTTGTGCTTACAACTGTAGAAATGTATTTTGGATATCGCCTCCTGGCTAGGTGGAA
>NW_009732349.1:0-10733 GCF_000703405.1 Apaloderma vittatum | reverse complement strand
AGGAATGTTTTACGATGTGAAGAACACACAATAACTGAAGATATAATTTAATAACACTGTTAAGAGTCCTTGATGTGTATATCCTGCCAGACTGGACTTGAAAGCCATCAAAAGGTTTGCCGGATGCAGGTGGAAATGAGTGGGAATAATCTCATTAATTTCTGTAGGTTTCACTGGTTGATTTCACCAGCATGTTATTCAGTACATGTTCACTTTTGTTTAAGGCATTTCCTTTCCTTGCCACACAGTTTAATTTTCTCTGTCACTCCTATACAGCAGGTAAACAAGAAATGAGCATTAAAACAGGGTGCTGAGCCAGGAACAGAAATGAGTCATTCGGCAGCCTAGTATTTAGCTGTGGAAATGGGTTTTGATTGAGCAGAGTGGAATATTTTGAGTAAAATTCTATGGAAAAGTAACACAGTTGCTATAAGCATTTGGAAAGGTTTATGAAATAAACCACTTCGGACTTTTGGCAGTTCAGTACAATTTTGCCATAATTTTTATTCCCAGTTTCCTCTGTAGTGAATGGAGAGCCTGGAAATAGTCTTTCATAAAAAACAAAGTACGTGAACATTTTTGTGTAAGTATAGTACAGTAGGAACTTTTAAAGTTTGATTCCTCATGAAAACCTAGCTGTAGTTATCTGAGATCACTTGACCTTTTATTTAGCAAAGATTGCTAATGATTGTCCTCGTAATCACACCTCCAGTGACTCTGAGTAGTAAAAGAGAGGGAATGCACGATATGATACCATGAACAAGGTTTCAGCACAGGCTATGAGAAAACAGCTGAGATTTTCTGTTCTTGAGTAGAGAATCTTAGGAAGGACCTGATTGGAAATGGAGATGGAAATGCTCTGGAAAAGCTGAAGGGAGCTGAAGAAATGTAGTTCCTACAGAAAATATCCTTGCAAAGCAGCTTAACATATGATTTTTATAACCCAGAAGGGGCCATGATTTGTAATAGTAGATTTGGCAGAGAAAGGGATCAAGATAGATCACTGTGGTAAAAATTATAATTTCATTAACACCATAAAATAATTAAAAAACCAAAAATAATGATAGCTTGCCTAAAATTCAGCTGGCAGAAAAAACTTTTTCCATATGGTTGTTGGAAAGGGGTTTGGCAATGGTCAGCACAAGGGGGCATCCACCAGAGGAAATGCTATGTTAATTGTCTTCTTAGTTTTAGAAGGGAAATTGCTTAAAAACCTCTGATTATTAATCTATCTATGAAGTGTGAGTTGTGTAGACCTAAATCCCATTGTTTCCAACTTTGAATCAGGCTTCAAAGGTCTCCTTGTGTGGAGTTAATCAAAATGTTTGAGATCTTGGTA
Source organism: Apaloderma vittatum (assembly GCF_000703405.1). Classification (NCBI taxonomy): domain Eukaryota; kingdom Metazoa; phylum Chordata; class Aves; order Trogoniformes; family Trogonidae; genus Apaloderma; species Apaloderma vittatum. Next base: position 9,394 of record NW_009732349.1, on the reverse strand, counting down.
TAGAATATAATTAGGCAATTTTGTTTTGCGTAATTATTCTGCTGGGAAAATAGTTGGTTTTGTTTGGAATCCACTGAAATATAAACATCTTTGTTAGAACTAAAAGGGTCTGGACTAGCTTCTTAGTCTCTTCTACCTAAATGAGATTTCTTTACAAGCATGATTTACTGGCAGAATTTGACATTACAGTTGAATAAAGATCTCATGCAGTTCCTCTTGAAGGTAAAAGCTCAGCAGACCTTTGATTAATTTTAGGATGTTGATGGATGAGTTCCAAATAGGAAAACATTGGGGTTATAAATTTTCTCTGGGCATAAACTTTCAGACAGTATTTTAACAATGAGCTTATTAGCTAACTTTTGTGTACAGATGAACAAATCTGTGAGGTTTCTATATGTTATTGGTGATATAGCACAGAAGTTCCATCTCACTTGTCTGAATTCCATTTTTAATAAAAATTCATCCATATTAAACCAGAAAGGATCACACTTTTCTGTTCTGAATTCCAGAAATTGTCAGTTTGATTTTGTAAACTTGATGTTTTAAGCCTTAAACTGAGAGAAGACAGAGCTTGAGGAATGGTGTCTGATTACTACAACTGCTTTTTGTGTACCTAAAGACATGAAATAACAAATAGCTAAGGATAGAAAGTGTCTATCTTCTGTATTGGAGTCTGTTCCACGGGGAAATCACATCTGAAAACAAAAGCAAAGGCCTCTACCCTGAAAGAAATATCTGTCAGACATACCTCTTCCATGCCTTCCCCACATACTTGAATAACAGAATGTGACAGAATCTAGAAATCTTCTGTTTCCATCTTTCCCCACACTTGCTTTTCAAACTCAAATCTGATGTAGCAAGATAATTCAGATTAGGGAAATCTGTCTACCAGTAAGTAAGAAAAAGTAGAGCCTGAAAGAATTCTGTAAAATAGATGACTGTTACAAGAATTAGAAGTAAAGGGACTGCAACAAAGTGCTTTGGGCTTTTTATTCACATAGATCAGAAGATTGAGCTAAAATGTAAACTTGCCTTTATAAAGAATGAAAATATTTTCTGACAAGGTATCCTGATTTGAAGAATGTAAAGACATTTGAAGAATTACATTTTTGGGTCTTTTCCAAGTAATGAGAAGGGTGAGTTATTAAAATATGAATTTGTTTGGTGTTTTTTTTTCCTTCTTGGAGGCTTCACCACCTATACAGAGACTTGAGGTTCTGTACGTAGTTTCTTATTTAGCTGCCTGTGACATAAATACACCTGAAGTGCCATGCCACTAAGCTAACTGCCATACTTCTCTCCAAGTGGAAGAAAAATTGTTTACTTCACTCATCTTGGCTTCAAGTTTTGAAAGTCTGTTCATGTCATGGGTGCTATGGATGACTGAGGTTATAACTAACCACAGTTTTGTTTTCCTAGTCTTAGTGGGAAAATATCTTCCAAAAACTCTCAGTTTTCCTTCCAGCACATTATATACATTATAATTCCACATATGGTTTTCGTGTGTTTCTGTATGTCATCCTCTTATCTGGGCTTGCATAGGCCTTTAACGAATTTTTCCCTTCCTCCACAACACACAGCCCCAACAGATGTTTGAAGTGGATAAATATTTTTAACATCTTCCTTTAGAAAAACATGAAGTTCCTTTTACTGGATGTGACATGGCCATTGTTTGTTTAAAAGGGCTGTTATTTGTATTCCTTCTCTGTCTCATAGTTCTTGTTTTATTTTCTGGTTTAATGGAATGTACCCTTAGATGAAATAATACAAAGGGTGGTGTGGATATAAACTATAACTATACATGGAAAAAACGATGTTTAGATGATTTCTTAAAAGGATACACGGCTGATTTGTCTTCAATTAATGCAGTTTTCCACGAAAAACTTGAAGTTTGTTTAAATATGATATTTTGTAACCTCAGAAGACTGTTTTTTCTGACCTGCTCAAATATCTGACGTATGCCTACCACTGAAAATAATACCCCCCCCCCTACAAAATAAAAAAACCCACAAGCCTGTTAATGAAAGTTTAAGAACGCTAATGAGTAAATTTTGTATTCAAGTTAATGGTATTCCATTCATTTTTGCTCATCTATTTTCTATTATTTTAAGGTGATTATTAGCTCTCTTTATTTCAGCAGCTGATAAGGATGATCGTGTTGAAGCTATGTAGAGGGAGAGAGATATTAGACCTGAGACCAAAGATGCCTATATCAACTGGCAACTGTATGCTTCATGTCATATTAGTACCTCTGTGTTTCATTCATGATTTTCAATAGTCAATTTCTTTGTGATTTGTAAAGCAAACAACTTTACTACATAAATCATTGAGAAATCAGGTAGTTTATGCCATTAAACACAACTATATACTTGGAGGAGGGGGAAAGACACAATCTTTCCAGCAGAAAAATGCTTCCTGGTATCAGGTGTAGAATAGTAAAATAATTTAGATTGGAAGGGTCTGTCAGAAGTCACCTGGTCCAACCCCTGCTCAAAGCAAGATTGACTTTGAAGTTAGACCCGGCTGCTCAGAGAGTCCCATGGCTGTAAGAGCCAAAGCCTTGATCTCATGTCCTGTCCAGGCACTGACCCACAGGATACATTGGTCCTACACAAGCCCTTTCCCTTTGCTGGTGTACCGGGTGTTGGCAGTGGAGGGGCTACAGGGCGGCCTCTGTGAGGAGCGGCTGGGGCTGCCCTGAGCTGGACACAGCCAGCTCCAGCCAGCTCCAACTGACCCCCTGTTCTGGGTTTAGCTAAAACCTCAGTCCTGTTTAGTGATTTTTACTTTCCAGTTTAGTCTCTTCTGAAAGGCTGCACTTTCTGAAGTCAGTAGCATGTTTCTGCAGACAGTGCGTGCTACTGGCAGTGATAACACTTGATGTTACAGTTACTGCCTGGGACTGGGATGCAGAAAGGCTCTGGCTGATACTTATTCCTGTAGTGACCAAGGCCACTGCTGGCTCTTGTGTGCCACTTTGGGGGTGCCAGATAGTGAGAAGGGTCACAAGGAAGTAAAAGGTTGCACCTCTGGAGGGTACTACACAGGACAGGTGACCAACGAGAGTATTCCATCCCATATACATCATATTTAGTATAAATTGAGTGATCACACGAGTTTCATTCCTTTTCTGCAATGGCCAGTGTCCAGGGAGGACTCCATCTGACCTCCTGCTTTGGCCCCGCTTCCTGAGTTCCCAATGCCAGCTCCTGTATCCAGCTCCCGCCACCGCTGAGCCTGGGGCTGCCCCAGTGCCTCCCGCTCTGCAGCATCAGTGGGGATTGATATCGGGGGAGGGAGTCGGGTTTGATATTGGGCTACTATCTATAGTTGTATATAGTACTTTACTTTTATCATTCCACTATTATTTCTATTATTGTTCCATTAAAGCTGTTCTAGTTTTCTTTTCTTCTCTAACTCCAGGCACTGGAGCAGAGATTCCCCTGCAGCCCGTGGAGAAAACCGTGGTGAAGCAAATTGTTATGCTGTAAGCCATGGAAGAGATCATGTCAGAGCCGATATGCCCACTGCAGCCTGTGGAGAACCCTGCACCAGAGCAGGTGGATGTGCCCTGAAGGAAGTTGCAGCCCTTGGACAGCCCATGCTGGAGCAGACTCCTGGCAGGAGCTGTGGCCCATGGAGATGAGCCCATGCAGGAACAAATTTTCTGACAGGAAATGCAGCACCTTGGGGACCAATGCGAGAGAAAGAAAAAAGCATGAGGAGCAAAGGGTAGCAGAGAGAGGTTACGGATGAAACACAAATTCCCATTCCTCTTTTGCCACTCAAAAGGAGGAAGGAGAAGAGTCTGGAGTGAAGGAGTGAAGTTGAGCCTGGAAAGAAGGTGGTGTCTGGGGAAAGTGTTCTTAGTTTTATCTTTGTTCCTCATCATCTGACTCTATTTTATGGTCAACAAGTTAATTTTCCCCAAGTAGAGTCTGTTTTGCCTGTGAGGAAAATTTTTTAAGTGGCATCCTTGTCTTCGTCTTGATTCACAAGCTTTTCTATCTTATATTGTCCGCCTACCTTGTTGAAGAAGTAGGATGAGAGAGCAACTTGGTGGACATTTGGCAGCCAGATGACGTCAACCCACCACAACTGGAAGGACCAAGGAGAAGCTCATCTTAGTTCCCATGCCCTTCTCTCCAACCCCTGGAGCCCTATAGTCACTCCTGTTATGACCAAGCTCACGCTGACAGTATCACTAGTACCCATACTGATGACCCGAAAAGGATAACCAGCCAGTGGCTTCTGTATACTTTCCGTAACACCCTACATCTGGGATGCTGGCAAATAACACATCTCAAGAACAGGTCTGACACAGTGCCTGTATTCTCTGTTAAAGGGAGTCCACAGCCATACTAAATAAAGCATTCTGCTGTAGGTAATAGAGGATGATTTCTCAGTAAAAGCACAGACTTATTTCTCAAGGAAGCTCCAAATCATTAGATGATTTAGTCTAAAAGGAGACTTTCCCCAGTACTTGTTTATTTTCTACCATTTCCTGTGTGCATGACATATGGCATGTTGCAAAATAGATGTTACACAAGTGTTCCCTTTCCATCAAAGGAATATGCCCTTTCCACTGTTTTAGTGAACAGTTTTTATCCATGTTTGAGGATGCATGCTAGGTAGAACTGCTTAATACATATAGAAGAGTCTTTGTCTCTATGAGATGCTCAGGTAATGGTGTTGTGAAAGGTATTGGATTTACATGGGGAGAAGTGAGATGTGCAAGGCAAATGAGAATTTTCAATGGCAAATAAAAAAAATCTACAGAATTTATTTTCTGCATGGCAAGAACTTTGATATCTTCATGCAAAATAACAGGAGAGAAATCAAATTTAAGTAACTGCATATTTGTTTGCTCTCCTTTTGGCCCCAAAGTTGGTTTAAGTCATCTTTTCCTCTTGTTTTTCCATTATAAAAGTTCTACGTGCATACACTCCTCCAAATTTTTTTATTGACATTCATGATACTCACATGTGGCAATGATTAACTACTGCAGAAATGTACCACAATTAATATAATAATTTTTCTAGAACGTTATTTGAGGAATTGAGGTACAAGTACAACTTAGAGATACACTCTATACTTAGTTTCATCTTCTAATAAGGAATACACATAATTAATTTTGGAAATAACATTATATACCTATCATGACTACATAAAAGTTGTGATTTTTTTCTCAATAGAAAATGTAAAGGCATACTCAATATTTTGCAAGCAGACAGATAAAGCTGTAGTCTTGCAAAAAAATAGTGAAATCTTAATTTTGGAAATAACATTATATACCTATCATGACTACATAAAAGTTGTGATTTTTTTCTCAATAGAAAATATAAAGGCATACTCAATATTTTTTCAAGCAGACAGATAAAGCTGTAGTCTTGTAAAAAAATAGTGAAATCTCTCAAGCCCAGAAAACTTCAAGGTTCAGATCTAGAGACATCGTTGTGCTCTAGTTCTAATATAGCAATCAGTTCAGAAGGTAAGTTCTTCCTTTGTGTCTTTTTGACACAACCATTACCTAATACAGGTTAAAATACCGGTTTACAATTTCTCATTTGTGACCCATAAGATTCTACTGTGCTATCAGTAAATTCAAACTTCTTGTCCCAGCTTTATGGGTCAAGATAGCTTTGTTTTATGCAGTTTTTGAATTGGACCAGTTTTCATGACTTGTATTTTTCTTCCCTTCCAGTGACATTCCCCTGCCCCAGAAAGACTCTCAGGATTGCTTTTGCCTGTCCTACTTGCCCATGTTCTTCCTTTGCTCCCTGCACCTGATCTGACCCTGGAACTGAGAGATATTCTTCAGCTGATAGCCCAAGATCCTTGGCTAACGTCTGACTTGTATCTAAACAAGTAACTTCTGCCATGAAAAACACAACTACGTAAACAGAAATTAACACTGTAAATAATTCCGCAAGGCTAGCGGGAACTGTAGACATGATCAGCCCCTTGACTGACCATGTGGTTTACTGGATAGAGGCTAATGGAGACAGAACAGAAGAATCCAACCTCATATTTTTGGCAAGTGGAATTTAGACAAACGTAAAGCCAAATGACACTTGTACTCAGATGGTGTCTCCTTAACAAGAATCTCTTTGGTCGTAGTTTTGCAAATGTTGGAGATATAAGGTCCGTATTACTGAAATAAGGTAAACAAACCTTTAAACTGAAATTCAATTCATCTGCCTCTATCAATCTGAAAATTAGTTGTCTAGTGTGACTTTGCTCTTTGGTCTCTCTGTGTCATTATCAGAGAGCAAGAGGTGCTTCCAGGGTCACATCCCTCATTTGATCAGAGACCTTACAGTTTCCTTTTATTTTATATTTTCTTGTCGGAAGGAAAGTGTCCATACTGAGAGCTGAGAGGCTGTCATAGTGATTCGTAATGATGATGTATTTTTGGATTTTTGACTCCAGCGGATATCATTGCTGTTCTCATAGAGGGGCAGTTTAAGCATCATCATTGCACACATTGGTCTGTTAATATTACATTTTCAGAATGGTACCTTTCGCTGCTTTTCTTCCACAGGAAACCATTTTTTGTTCCTCTTTTCAATTACTTCTAGTAATGTATGGAAAAATACAGACAATTCTGGAAAAAAAATCATTTGTCCTTTCAGTTACCATCATTAGTATTGCTAAAATGCTACATAAAGCTATGCATATCTGTATCTGTCTACAATAATTTTTTAAGAAAACTAATTTTTAGGATAACCTAAGTGAAACCAAATGTTGATAATGTCACTGAAAGTTCCTGGAACCTTGAAGAATTGTTTTATTCCCTTTAGGGCTGGTGATACAGTTCTATGAGTTTATAAAATATTTTGTTAGACCAGTTGTTGAAACTCTCACTTAGTTGCCAAAAGTTATAAAAATAGTTCCCAGCATTATGTCAATGATTTCATTCATAGCAGCAGTGCAAGAGAACACCCACTGTTCCAGAGGGCTGCTGCATGCAAAATGAGGTCTTCGAAGAAAGTACGCAGACTGACACAGGAGCTGTGTGCTTACAGAGATGTGTACTAGGCTGAGGGAAAGCTGCTCCACTCTGAATGTCAGCCATGACAAATATTTTATTTAGAGCTGCTGCTTCCAGGAAAAAAAAAAAAAAAAGCAATCAACTTGTGCTTGTGGTCCTTGGGCAAAGAATCCACACTCCACGTAGAACTAAGGAGCACTACGCGCATGAAACAGTTCCATTCATCTGCAGTTGGTAAGATAGGTGCCATGATGTAGTGTAGAGTAGATAGTATTTTTAGTTTTGCTTTATTTTGGGGTTTTGTGGGTTTCTTTTTAGCCATGCAGTGTATTAATTAGCAGATTGTGCCATATATTAGAAAAGATATAACCATATCTGAATAATCTAAATTTCTTCAAGCTTGTAAAAGCCCCCAGAGTTCAGGCAATAAACAGGAAATGCCAAATTCACTCTGACTTAGGTACAGATTGTGGTTTCACTAGTATATCACTATCAATCATGTCATGAAATGTGTTTATGGGGAGAAGGCACGATTTGTCTGTGTCTCTTCAATTGCTTTGTCTATTTACTTGGAGTATTGCAAATGTTATGACATGAAATATACTTAAAATTAGCAGAAATCCCAAATCAGCAACTTTCTAGCTGACTTTGACAATCTGTTGCATGTCACCTCACTCTTTCACTGAATGTGTGTGCTTTAAGTCGATTCAAACAAAATTCTTTACTGCTCCTCCGGGTCAGCCAGGAAGCAGAAGTCTGTGTCCAGCTTTCCTGAGGGTACTGTTATTTATCTTAGAGTTTTGCAAATGTGCCCAAAAAATCCCTCCTATACACCACTCCTCAAAGCGTGCCTGTCCAAACGTTGACTTAGATTTCAATTTAGAAGTTAGACTAAAAGCAAGACTAATTCTAGTAGAAAATATGCAACTACAGGTTTTCCGCTGTTCATGAAACCCAGTTTATTTTCCTTAAAAAGCTGCTCATGTACACATGGAAAAGGGTTCAGTACACTCTCTGGTAATTCACAAGCAATAGGAACTCAACCAAGACTACGAAAGAAGCAGAGAGTGTATGTCCTTGAGAGGGCTTTGCTCTCTGCCTGTAGTGTCGCAGCCATTTCTGGAGTGGGGCTGAATGTTGGTTTTGAGGCCCCAATATCTCTCAGTCAACATGGACACAGTCATAGTATCTCATGGAGTAAGATGACAAACTAGAACAGGGTTTATGCAGCAGCTCACCTTATATTTTATTCTTATTACTTCAGAGCACATTCAAATTTTAGTTTCTTTTTCCACAAGCATGCATAGATGTGTCAGTCATACACAAGACAGTGACTCTTTATGTCATGTCTGGCGCTCACCTCCGCACCTGTCTCCTCTGAGGCCTCAGTGGGCTCATGAAGAGATTTAATCACGTATGCTGAAGGTTTTACCAGCACAGATTGTAAAAACAGATGCTATAGAAATACATAGTAGGGGACATATTTTCTAAGTAAGCAGGGCTTCTGCTTACCTTACTCTTTCTGACTTGGACAGGAGCTGATGTAGGTTAACTCACACACTTTAGAGCAAAGCATTTTAATGCTTGTCACAAAGGAGAGTAGGAACAGCAGGAAGGAAACAAGTTATTAGCTGTAATACATTTTCATAGTATGTTCTCACAAAATATAGCAACTGAAACAGAAGAGAAATATCCAAAAATAGGATGTGGTTGATATTAGTCATATTCAGCCATTCTTTCATACTGTCTGTGCAAGTTATTTTGTAGATTGCAGCAGCCACACTCTCGCATGTTGATGATAGGTCAGGGGTAAAGTCTAGAGAGAAAGGAGACATCACTAATTTAGCAAACACACAGATGAAGTTTTGATGGGTCAAGACAAGCCAAACAAATTTGTTGTACCCTTCTGATTATGAAGAACAGATTTTTTGTCTCAGAAGTAACAAGAAAGATGTAAATTATTAATTCATGGACTGGGACTACAGAGTTTTGCTCCTCTGCTTGCATGTTTGCTTAATGGCTCTGAGTACTTGGAAAATCCCTGAGACACTGCTCCATCGCCATGTGCTCTAAAGAGTCTGGGTGGCATAGCCTGTATATCCAGGATGTTGATGAATGTCTAAGAAATCATTACTAATGATGAGCGTTAGACCTGTATATGTTAAAATATAGAAGAAGAATCCTTTTGTTTTTATTTACTAGCAAAACATCTACAACAGAAGGAGTGAAAATAGGCAGCTGTGAGAATTCTCAGTAGATTCACATTGTGGGAGAACTTGCTTAAATGTTACTCTTGGTATTTGATAAGGTATTTTCAGAATTTTGTGCACTCTAGAGTGTTTTTCATGTATAGTGGTTGTTTGCTATTTTGGGGTTTTTTTTTCACAGATTGTATTTCTA
>NW_009732348.1:25970-45915 GCF_000703405.1 Apaloderma vittatum | reverse complement strand
AAACTCTACACTTGCCCTTGTTGAACTTCAGCATCTCTCTTATGAAGAAAGGTGAGGGACTTGGGGCTTTTTAGTCTGGAAAAGAAATGACTAAGAGGGGATCTTATCAATACTTATAAATAATCAAAGGGTGGGTGTCAGGAGGACGGGGCCAGTCTATTTTCAGTGGTGTCCAGTGACAGGACAAGGGGTAACATGAACAAACATGAACATAGGAAGTTCCATCTAAACACGAGGAGGAAGTTCTTTACTTTGAGTGGCACAGCATGGGAGCAGGCTGCCCAGAGAGGTCATGGAGTCTCCATCTCTGGAGATATTCAGAACCACCCTGGTCACCATCCTGTGCAACTTGCTCTGGGTGATCTTGTTCTGGCAGAGGGGTTGGTCTAGATGAGCTCTAGAGGCCCCTTCCAACCCCCAGCATTCTGTGAGTTTGTGATTCTGTGACAGTCCTGCTGTGCCAGCGGAGGAAGACCTGCCACAATAGGCAATGCAAAGAGACCTCGTCTATGGATTGTGGCAGTTGAGTAATAAAGCTAATCAAGAGACCATGGCACAAACGATTTGCCACAATTCCAGGTGTAATGGTATTTAACTTCTTAACTGATCCTGTTGACTTTCACAAGTAACTTTTTGCTACTTTCAAGGAAAGTATGTATTGATCTATAGGCGCCATCAAGCTGCAAATTCAATTCCATTTCGGAAAGTCGCAGATTGAAATATTTGCCTCCAAATGAACAATTGCTTAAGAAACAAAATAAAAAGATGGAAATTATTCTTCCCTCATAGGAGTCATCTGGTGGCAGGACAGCCCTCTACTGCGACAGGGCTGGAGGTTCTTCACACTCTTCTGGCCACGTGCCTGTATGTCATGTAACATGGGACAGGAGACAACTTTTCAGCTTTTCCTGGAAATCTCAGTTGTCCTACTCACTTCCAGGGAACCATCTGCAAGGTAAGGTGTAAAGCTTGCACCAGGGCACTGAGGTAAGCTGGCCCTTTGGAGGCAGGAAGGCAGAGCCCAGCCAAGCTGAAACTGGTGCTCTGGGGGTATTACAGGACCGAAGAGTCTCCATGGCATCGTACGAAGGGGTTTGGCTGAGTGGGGAGACTACCCAGCAAACCTACCTGAGCTTCCAGTAGGATGTGAGCACAAAGTAGATGCATCTCCTGGCTGCTCCCTTGCCCCACTGAGCTGCTGCCACTATTGTACTAACTATTGGGGCAACTTGTGCTCCTCAGTAGAGATAAAAACATTAGGTACAGCAGGTACATTAGTCCTTTACCTTCCTGAGATTGTTTAGTCTTTTCCTTTACTCCGAAGAGCCTTCCCAGGATTTGCTGGTCCATCACAGGGTAGTGGTGAAGGGTGGCAGAAGAGACTTCTGACTCTTGACCCACAGAATGGCAGATGATGCAGAGGGAGAGGTTTAGATTGGATTTTAGAAAAAATTTCCTTACTGTAAGAGTCGTGAGGCACTGGAACAGACTGCCCAGAGCAGTGGTGGAGTTGCTATCCCTGGAGGTGTTAAACAAATGTGTAGATGTGGCCCTTAAGGACATAGTTCAGTGGCCATGATGGTATTGGATTGATGGTTAGACTAGGTGATCTTAGAGGTCTCTTCCAACCATAATGATTCTATGATTCCGTGATTCTATGACCCATCTTTGGTCTGCATGACCTCCTATCACAGGGGGTGCACAGCGCTGTCCCACCACCTGTGAAGAAGACCTTTGCAGGGACAGGGAGCACGGCTGCACCCAGGTTCTCTCCTTGTCTCCTTCAGCATCCCCACATCAGGGATCTGCGCTCAGCCACTGGCATTAAATGTTTTGCCTGCCCCTTGAACGCTGCCGTAACAGCTTTTGGGGGTGTCAGAGAGCAGTGATATGCTTGCAAAGTGAGTCAGTATGAAGCTAAGTAATTCCTATGATTATAAAGGAACTGTTGAAGGATTGTGAAAAAAATGTAATTATCTTAACTCTTCTTCCCTTCAAAGAATCTCACAGCAATCATCTGTATTTCTGTTTTGGGCAGAGAGTGTTTGTTGCAAGGCTACAGCCTGAGAAGAGGGAACGGAGCAACCAGGGCCCCCAAATCATCCCTCAGCCTTTGCAATCTGGTTGCAACTGCAAATGAGCCCACTGGCTGTGTTTTGGTTTTAAATCACAGAGTTTCGCTGCTGCAGGAGAATTGGCTATGTTTGATTTAGCAGCCATAGACAGCGCTCAGCCCCTCTGCATCAGAAATGAGGTGTCAGGATCAGTCTCAAACATGGTTGTGGCTGTCTTGGTCTCCCTTGCAGAGATCTGGCAAGGCTCTGTGCACCTCACTGCTGCCTGCAGCACCAGTGATAGCAATTCTCTCCTTCTTGCCCCCTGGATGCCCTGCCTGATCCTACCACACCTCCATCCCCAACCTCAAACTCCTTCCCTGGGTGCCTTGCACCAAGTTAGGTGCCTTTTGGGTGGTGTTGCACCAAACCATAATGGTGCCTTGGTCGGGGATGGAGTGCCTGGCTCCTGGATTCAAACACCTTTTGATTGCTAACGAAGCAAGAGAGGGGGGCCCCTTTGCTATCTCAGAGCTACCAGAGTACCTCAGTCCATGCATGACCTGGAGCTCTCATCTGGATGTATGAGATGTAGCTGAGCCAGTGGGAATGATCTTTGTGGGTGACCGAATGACCTATATCATTAACAGTGCTTTTTAAAATTAACTCAGATCTAGGAGCCGTATACTAGCAATGCAGTGAACTGTGTATGAAGGGAAAAAAAAAAAGAAAACAAGTCCTCTGATTTTTTACGAGCTGGCTGGAGAAGTCTTTGAAGGGGGAGGAAAGGAAGAAAAAATCATAATGGGCATTTATCCAAATAAACATTGAACTTCCCATTTTATTTGCACTACTGCACAAATCTAAGTGTACTGCTGGGATTATCAAGGGCTTGATGATTCATTTATCAAGCAAACCAAACATTTTTGATAATCCAGGTTTGTTTGGGGATCAACAGTGTTGTCATGCAATTGACTACAGTCATGAAGAAAAAAAGCCTGTGCAAAACGCAATTTGAGGTTTTGTCTATTTTTATTAGATTTTGATTAGGAGTGAAATGGCCTGTTCCAGTCTCCTGCTCTCCCTTTGCTGTGCCTCACCTCCAGCAGGTCCACAAACACCGTGGTTCACCAGCCCACAGCCTCTGCAGAGAGCAAGATCTGAGAAACAGCTGCCAGGAGCACGGTGTGCCATAGTCATTGGGATAACATCATTAACAAAGCAAGTGACGGAACAAATGCAGCACTAAGAGTAGCTGAAGCAGAGCAGAGGGTGTCAGAGGTGCTATAACAATGATCATGCTTGCTCAGCTGACAGAGGATGTGCAAAGTGGAGAAAGAGCAGAGCAGAGGAGCAAGACCCACTATGCAGAAGTGCCAACTTGCAGCAACCTTCTTAACTTACAGAGCATGCTGCACATTTCTTATTCTTACTATTTCCTGATTTAGTTTCACCTTCAGCTGAGCTTTCAGAAGTGTCTGAAGGTCTTAAAAGAATAAAGACCTTACGTAGAGCCTGGCTTCTTTAAAGAAAGTTTCATTTTGGTCTTAAACAAGTTAACCAGAACCATTCAACCGAGCCTGCCCAAGTTGCTGTCTGAATGCAACACAAAACAGGGGCATCATTTTGCCCAGCTGGCAAAATAATTGCCCTCATCTTACAAACCAAAAATCATTTGGTAAGCTTGAGCTGATCTGCCTGTGATAGACACAACCTGACCAGGATAATCTCAGGAGTCACCCTAGGAGAGCGTGATGGGAGATGCTGGTTGATGGATGGAGTCAGTGCGCTGTCAAGTGTCTGGAGCCAACCACATTTACTGGCCTGGGTCCCCACTGGCTTGGGCATCTCTGTAGCGCTCCATGGGCTCCTAGCAATGAGAGACAAGAGGATATAAGGCGGAAGCTCACAAGTGGATTGTACTTGCTCCTTTTTAACTGTTTGCAAATCATTTCCAAACTGACTTGTATGTTTGGGGAAATGGGTTGTGCCTTTTGCCTCTGTTCGGAGTTGCTCCTTGGTGTGTCAAGGTCTACACACTAAGGAAAAAGCATCTTGGTCTACAGCAGCAGTAGGAGATACGAATTCTCTCCACCCTCCTATCCATCTGCCTTCTGGATCATAGAATCACAGAATCATAGAATCACAGCTAGGGATTGGAAGATATCTTGAAAGATCATCTAGTTCAACAGCCCCTGATAAAGCAGGATTGCCTAGAGAACATCACACAAGAAGGCATCCAGGTGGGTTTGAAAGTCTCCAGAGCAGGAGACTCCACACCCTCTCTGGGCACCCTGGGCCAGGGCTCCAGCATCCGCACAGGGAAATATTTCTCCCCATATGGAGGCGGAACTTCCTGTGTTCTAACTCAAACCCATTATTCCTTGTTCTATTGCTGGGCACCACTGAGAAGAGATTGTCCCCTTCCCCTTGACCCCTACCCATCAGATATTTCTATACATTAATAAGGTCCCCTCTCAGCCGTCTCCTTTCAAGGCTGAACAGCCCCAGCTCTCTCAGTCTCTCTTCGCAGCAGAGATATTCAGCCCCTTGATAACCCTCGCAGCTCGGATGGGTAAGGCAGGAGAACAGTGGTACTTTGCAAAGCTGAAAAGCCGTGCATGGGCATCAGATCTGAATGGGCAGTGCTCTGTCAGGCTCAGATGTAGCCAAGTCCACCGGTCAGGCCAGCTTGTGTGGCTGCAGCTGACACACCACTTCACTGCCTTTTCATGGGAACCAGCTGTTTTGGGCAGGAACTCTCACAAATCTGCAAAGAGCGAGAGAGAAAACACATTTTCTTGGCATGACCTGACCTCTAACCGTTGAGGATGACTCTCCTCCACTGCTGGCTCCTGGCATGCTGGGGCTGCCTGCCCCATCTCTGCATTTATGTGGGTGCCAATGGGAGGGACTGGTTGCTGCCTGCAGGTTTCCCTGGGGTAGCACTGGGGCCTGATCCAGTGCTGGGTGAAATCAGAGGGTTTCTGAACATGACCTGTGTGCACAGCTGAAGAGCTGCACATAGAGAAAAAGGTCCAAGACCTGACATGTCCGAACGCTGTCCTGGGGCACACATGGACAACCCTTACCATGAAAAACTCCATGGAGTAAACCTAAAGTCTCACCTACCTCATTGAAATTCCATTTTTTTTAATTGCTTTGGAGCAGTGGATTTAACAAACCACATTTAGAAACACATCCTTTTCCCAGTGTCCTGTCTGCATCCTCCACTTACTTTTGTCTGGTACCTTCATGCTCTCCAAGAGACTTACCTGGTTGTACTCTGTGGCGCTGGGGAGCTGACAAACATTATTGTGACAGGAGAGTCAAACCTCCCTCTTTAGCTGGAGAAAGCTCTTTGGAAAACCACAGAGCAGCCTCCTGCACGTACGATAAATGTGAAATGTCACTTACCAGCCCTGAAGGGACAGGAGCATCACTCCCCTAAGGATTTTCAAAGGTACCCATGTAGGACAACACAAGGTGAGACACGGGATGAAATCCCACCAGCCTCACTCCTCTGAGATGTCTGAGCCCCTCTTCTGTTTTGTACCTGGTTACAAATTCTCCTTGACTTTCCGTGGTGGATCGCACAGAAATGTGTGGTTAATCAAATGAATCCTACTGGATTTCTTGCTGGGTTAAGGGAAATAAATATTTACGAAGGCAGAACATCATAGCCGGTTTGAAGAAACCAGAGATTGCAAGTTGTATTTGCTGGAGGCTGATGGCAGTTTGTTTTCAAATAGCAAAACCTGCCTTAGGCTTGACCACAAAAAGCAATAAAAACTTCATTTTTGAGGGAAGGAAAAGAGAAATAGTATTTTTTAAAGCCTTTCACAGTTGGTTAGTTTTGTTTTTTCTTTTTCTGAATAATCTTTCCTTTAAACAGAACAGAAAATGTTGTTTGTTTTTCTCATTCTCTCATTCAGAGCTTTATCTCTAAGTGCCTTGTAACCCCATTAGATCTCCCTTGCTAGGGGTAGCTTGGTTACGGGCAGCTAAGCTTGCTGTTAATGTGGATTAATTAATTGCCAAAATATATAAATGGCTCATCTGCTTAAAAAAATTAAAACCTGTAAATTGGGATTCACCATTTCTATGCATCTCTTGCTATTTCAAAACTATCTCTTAGAGGAAGAAAACAGCTGGAGGTGCTGTGTTTCTGGGAAAAAAACCCACACACCACAACCAAAAAACATGGTCATAGAGTGATCACACCAGACACTGGAAGTATCAGATACTCGAGGAAGGAACTCTTAGGAGTAACACTGGAAAAGCAACACAGCTATTTCTCACCCTTTACACCTGAATTTAGGTGTGTAGTGCCTGGAGCTGCCCCATTCCCACATTGTAGCTGGTGAACAGAAGTTGAAAGGTGATGAGAAGCACATTTTTTTTTAATTTTTTTTTTTCCCCTTTAATTTACTTTTTTTTTTTCCCAGGGAGAAAAGCCCATCTGTGTGGGCAGGATGCTAAGTGGCAAATTAGAGTAATTCTAAAATTTCTTTCTGTCTCATAGTATTTTGGAAAAGAAAAAAAGAAAAACATTTCTGGAGTTTTTTGCAAATCAGACATGTGTGTGGAGGGGAAACCTGGTATTGCCTTGATAGATGTCATCTCAGTGTTCAGCATTTAGAAACAGCAAAAGCTTGTGCCAAGCTGAACATGTGCCCTGGTACAGAAAGGTCTCAGCTCTATCCAAAAAAGACAAAGTAAAGCTGAATGTGAGCTATGCTTACAAAGTGTGCTGATGGTGTTTCAGCACCATTTTAGGAAAATAGTTGGTAAAAAGGCAATCCCCCATCTTTAACAAGGAGTAAGGTTTTGTTATCAGTTAAAACAAGGGATTTATCTCACTGGGGACTAGTGCATGACCAGGGGTCCAGTTAGGTGCTTGCAGAAGAAGAGTCAAGATCAAGTACTAGTCTTGCTCAAATAAAAGGGAATTACATTCCTGGCTTCATATAGGAAAGAGGCTCATCAATCTGCTTCAGGACCTGCCTTCATGAGGGCTTCACAATGCACCACTCATTCCCCCCTCCGACGTCTGGCACTAATGAAATATTCAGAGCTTTACAAGCAGGTCAGTAAAATGATCTAAGGGAAGTTTCAGGGCCTGAGTCCATGCACGAATGGTTCATTCACCAGTCATCTGCTTTTTTTTTTCCTCCTACCCTACGCTTAAGCAAGGCTGGAATAATCAATTTATTATGAAGTTTGTGCTGTCCAATATTCTCAGTAATTTGGTTTGCCAGGTGGAAACATCTAAGTCATTAATCATCTGTTTTGTACTTGGTACTCTTTCAATATTTAACAACAGAAGAATGTATTTGTTTGTTTACCAATGTCAGGGACAAATAAGCTGTGATATCAATTCAATCTAGGCAAGAAAGGTGGAAACATCTTTTAAAACTGTACTTTAAAAGCAGTCTGTTCCTCTAAATGAGGAAGAGCCACGAGGTATAAATCAAGTCAGACTGAAGCTTCAGAAACAAGAAGAGTGAGTAAGGGAGCAGCACTTTGCACTTCGTGATGCTGATGCCCACAACGGCTTTTCTCTAAGCCTAAAAGCTCAGTGTTTCTTTGTAATTGCATTGCAATGAGATTACCTGCTTGGGTTGGGTTTGTTGGAAGAACTTTGCCACATCCCACTGTTGATGTGGTCCCAAAGATGAAATACCCAACAACAACAATGGGCAACTCATTGGAGAGCAGTGAGCAAGGGATGGCTCTGCAGGAGTGTGAAGATCCATACCCACCACGTGTTCTCCGGCAACTAACCCCCCTGCAGCCTGCACAGAGCCTCCTTCCTCAGAGGAAAGGGCATGCTCTTACCTCCTTAATTAACGAGTGAAATTCCCCTTTTTACTCACAAGAAGCAGCCAAGGTGCAGAAGCCATATCGTTCTTGCTGCCCTTCGTTCAAAGAAGAACCTCGAAAATCCCAGCAAATCATGTAGGATCAGATCAAGTAATGTCCCATCCAAAATGCTGTTGCATAAATAGCTGATGTTCTCAATGGCTGGGCTCTCTGTCATGCAGAGCTACAGCCTCCATGGGTACGTTCGCGCACACTGAGTCTGGTCCTCCAAGGCATGTGTTTGAGTGTTGTGTTGAATCTGAACCTTCGCTGTGGTTCATCTGAGGACAACCTGTGCACAGATTTGAGATGAAACCACAGCTCATGTTTAATTAGCTCAGCTCCAGACTTCATTATGGATTAGAAATGCAAGCCAAGCCCATCAAGAAGTGTTTGAGAGAACACGGGCTGATGTATAGGCTAACAGTAAAATTAGTAACACCTTCTAAATCTGATGGCAAACCTGGGGAGGCATGAAGGACACTGATGGATTTTACTGCTTCTTAGTGACGGGATGGGAATGGCCACATTGTCCCACAGTCCCTCAGATGCTCTCTGGGCACTGGGTGGAGGGCAAGGGCCAGCGTGCAAGGAGCCAGTCACCCAGGAGCCAAAATGCTGCCCCATCAGTGTGTCACCGGGGTAGTCACACCGGGCTGGTAGCAAGGAGGAGATGAAACCAGGCATCTGCAACGTCCAACCCAGCAGCTTCTGCAAATCCCATTGCCAGGAAAGGATGGGCACACGTGCCAGGCTGGTCACTATGGACAATAAACCGAATTATACACTCTCAGACAAGTAACACTGGCTGCTGACATTTTGGTTTCAGGAAAGCAGTTTTCACTGGCGATTATTATTTTTTAAATTTTTTTGCCTTTGTGCCTTCTTTGGGGAGCCCAGCAGGCAGGTGAGGGCCTGCAATGAAAGCCTTGCTGAGAAGAACGTGCCTCAGGGGAGAGCATCTGAGCTCTCCAGAGGAGACAATTTTGTCCTGGGGGAAGGGGGAAGGAATGTAATAAAAATGTGAGAATACAATGAACATGATAAGTTGTACTGCAGGGAACACGTCCAGAAACCAAGCGAGAAGACTACCCCTGGTAGCGTTAAATGAGGCAAGAAACAGGGGCATTTAATGTTCTTTGCTTCAAATTAAAATCCCCAGGAAGAACAATAATTCCTTAATTCATCATTAAACTATCCTAAATATTCCCCATCCTTCTATTTTGTTCTTTATCTAGCAGAATTTTTTTGTCATATTAGCAGCCACGTGAGTTATTATACACTATTTGGAAGGCTTGATTTAAAAATCTCTATGTAATTAGTCCCTGAAAGTTCCATTTTTTCACCATCATTTGTATGGAAGGAGTAAATGACTCATCTTAGCTTTAGCTGTAAAAGTATTCACTGTGGGTGCTCTCCCCAAAATCAGAAATCTTAGCCAGTACAAAGGCGATATAAAGCAAGAGGAGCAGGAAAACATTTCGAAATAAAATTCACGTTGAGAAAAAATAGATGAAGTTCCCCGTAGATATTATCCTCAATTCCTATATTTTGAACAGTTAAGACATAGACAAATGAAATGAACTTGTCGAGCAACTGTGTAA
Source organism: Apaloderma vittatum (assembly GCF_000703405.1). NCBI lineage: Eukaryota > Metazoa > Chordata > Aves > Trogoniformes > Trogonidae > Apaloderma > Apaloderma vittatum. The sequence goes on along the minus strand of NW_009732348.1, from coordinate 36,392 downwards.
ATCTCCCAGATTTATGTAGAAAGATAGATTTGCCCATTCTCTCTATTAGGAGAAAAGCTTCTTCTAATGAAATAGCCCACCTGCTGCCACAATTCTAATCCACTCTGTGGGTTTTGGCCCGTAAGCACGGGGCAATTGCAGCAAAAAAAAACACCATAAAAAGTGGTATTTGTACCTCTCCCTGCTGCCCCATGCTGCCAGCTTTCCTCAGCGCAGGGGGTGATGGTGCAGTAGGTGAAACAAAAGACACTTCTATCCTGACGGAATAAAACACATGTCCCTAGATGTGCTGGAGGTGCCATCATGGTGGGAGCAGCAGGGGTGAAGGAGGAGGTCCGAGTGCCTCTGTTGGTCCCCTGTGCTTGGGTCTCTTGAAGAAGACCCCAAACACCTGAGGTGTGACATCCCTGGGAAAGAGATTACTCTCCATCGAGGACAGGGAACACCAAATTCCCTCGGCTCCATGGTGCCTGGGGTAGGAAGGGGCTTTTGGGGTGACAGTGCTCCTCACAGCCTCCAAGGAATGTAACAAGGGACCACTAGGGACTTGCTCATTTTAGCCACAAAGATCTGGGAGAGATCTAGCGGACCGCAAGAGCCCCAAAGCCCTGGCGACTGTTGAGAAAACTCAGCTCATTTTATTTGAAACTTCCTGCAGGAGAAATCTATGGAGAAAAGCTCAGAAATTTCCAGGACTCTGGAAATTGCAGACGCTGACCCCCAGTGAGACAGAGCCACAGAACACAAGCAAATGTCATCCTCGCCACCTTCCCCTTCATTCCAATTATACCTCCCAGAGCTGGAGAGCAGATTACACTTCCCATCTCTCACACACTTTTCGTGGTTCCAGTGGGAAGCCAAGGGCCGGTTATCCTGTCGCTATCTGCACATCCCATTACGGTAACGAACAGAAGTCATCAAATTATAATACTCTTAATCACACTAAATGATGCCTCGCTCTACAAGTTGCCCCATTAAAATCAATGGCCTATTTGTAGAGCGGAGAAGATCTCAGTGTGAGTAATGACATTAAAATCCCTCCCTGGCTGGGAATAAAATTTAAAACTCCCCGGTGCCTCCCAATCTACCTAACAAACAACAGGGGAAAAGTATTGACTGTTAATGTATCCATGTATATGATGTGTGTTTGTAAAATAGAGTGAAATTCAGCAGATGAAGAGCACTTAATAAGAAGGGACGCTCGCCTATGTCAGCCTTATTGATTGGGGGCACAAGGGTGTCTCCTGCTGACAAAGTAAATTATTTGCTCGGCCGCGGCAACCAGAAGAAAGCTCATGCAGCCCGTTCGATTTCAACAAAGTTTTTCATTTTCCTTGAGGGAGAGGGAAAGCACAACGCTTCTGGGCTGTCTCTAGGAGGAGGAAGCAGTGTAAAGGAAGGTCCCAGTGATGAGCCACTAACTTTTCCTACAAACAAAGAAGAAACAACCGAGAGCTCAGCTGAAAATCCAGCATTCCGGCAAAGCCTGTCTGAATAAATTGCCCAGAGACGTTGTGGCTGCCCCCTCCCTGGAGATGTTCGAGGCCAGGTTGGATGGAGCCTTGAGTAGCCTGATCTAGTTGAGAGGCGTCCCAGCCCATGACAGGGAGGTTGGACTAGATGATCTCTAAGGTCCCTTCCAGCCTAGGCCAGTCTAGGATTCTATGATTCTAGGACACCCATGTAGGTTGGGATGCTCTGACTGACATCAAGCCACGCGCGGATGTCCCCAGCTAAGAGATGTTTAAATAACCAGGTTATTTCATCACTAAAAACCCAGAGAAGCCTGCCCAGGTAGGCACACACATATACACATGTTTTCCCACCCTGCTTAAGCAAAACAGAGGCAGGAGAGCAGCTCACAAGGACCAAAGAACAGTGAATGTTAAATCCTAGGAAAAACTTGAGGGGAAAGAAATCTTCCACACTCCAGTGTTGGCTTTGTCTTAGATTTATTTTTTTTAATTTTTTTTTTTAAATTAATGTATCTGTGAGCCACAAAGGGTCACAAACTTCAAGGAAATTGAAATGCACGATGGTTGCAGAAAGGATTGCTTCTTCATCCTGTGCAAGCAACACCTACCACCAGGCAGGTTCTTGAGGTCTGAGGGGCTACGAGGTGGTAGGATAGAAATGGTGCCAGACAGCAGTAAGGCCTTTTCATTAACCTAAAAGCTTAGGAAACTAATTCAAAAACCAAAGAGGGTTAAAACAGGATTAGAAACGTTCTTCTCTCCCAAACGCGGCTAAGAATAATCAAATTGTTATTCAAAATAGGGAGTGGATAGTGTTTAATCTATCAAGCATGCTCTTCAAAAGGGTTTTTGCCTCCCACGTGCATTAACCTCTTGGCTGTCAGGCTCGCTGCTGCTTCTGTTTGAGAGCATCCGAGGTGGGACGTGGGAGATCTCACTCCTTAGGGACCTGCATGGCAAAGCCATATGGCCAAGGAGGAAAAGAATTTGTGAACAGAGCACACATGGCACAGCAACAAATTTGCTCCAGTGTGCAAGTGATAAGAATATTCACTGTGTTTCTGTTGCCTTGAATGTTTTGTCTGTTAGTTGTATCCGTTGGACAAAGGTCCACCTCATGGCTTCACCCGCACTGTTGAGCTTTGGGAAAGATTCAAGGAGAAGGAAGACCCTTTCTATGCAAACATCAGCTCTCAAGTCTGTCCTAGCAACAAATGTGATTCTCACCTGTTATGCACAGGTTGCCTCATGCTTGTGCTGCCTCGATTTTGAAGGAGTACCCATGTTTTTGAAAACCTGCTATGAAAATAAGGAGGCAGACGTGTTTGTAGCGCATCAGGACCCACATGAAGGGCTCGCAGTTACAGAGAGACTGGATAAAACTCCAGCTGAAAAGCAAACTGGTGTTTCTTCCTCTTTCTTTCCTGTCTACATTTTTTCACTGAAGGACTCACTGTTATTGCCTGAAGCGTCTACAAGCCGTTCGGGCAAATAAACATTGAAGAACAGGTTGCAAGGCATATGTCTACTCGAAGACAAGTACTAAAGTGTGGCTGAAGTTCCCAAGGGGTATCTGCTCATGCAGGGGAGTCCAGCATCATTTACTGTTCAGACCTTCTGGCTTTGCCCACAACAGAAAGGGAATCTTGATGCTCCCGGTCAACACAAGAACGAGTCAAGTTGTTCCAAGCTGTGCATTGTAGAGGTTGTGTGTGAGATGTAACTCCATCATTTCCTTGCACTGAATCACTGAATCTCCGTACATCTCAGTTTTTCCAGCAGTAAAAGACTTTCATAATTATTCCTGTGAAGATGATACTACCTCCCAAGGCATTAAAACAGTGTTCTTCTGAAAACAGGCAGGCAGTGTTGCTGGTGGTGATCGAGACCTTGTTTTGCAAAATATCTTGGATCGTGCAAATATCATCTGCCCAAGTACGCATTTTAAAATGTGCATGTTTCTGTTAGTGGCACAAAAGGAAATGAGTGTCCCCAGATCTGAGTCACATACCCGAGGGACAGGAAAAATGGTCGAAAGTCAGCTCCTCACATTCCTTCAGTGCCATGTCCATGTAGTCCATTAACTTCCCAACAGAATGAACAGCAAGGAGCTCCATGAAACAAGCTTTTGTGGACAGCACTGTCCTTGCATTTGGCATGAAGAGGGTTAGAACTCGATCTTCAAGGCTCTCTAGCAACTTATGGGCTGGGGGAGTCTTGCCAAGGAATCCCTCTCCCATTTGATGACTCAAACGCCTAGCTCTGACTATGCTGTCCCTGTAGCTCCGAGTCATCTTTAATTTTGAAAGAGGGAACTGAGTTTATTGTAGCTGAGGGTTTGGGTATTACTATAGAAACAGGTAGAGGAAGGTCACTGTTGGACTTTATTGGATTTTATTTTTTTTTATGGAAGAGTTTGGCCTGGCAGCATTGGTTCCTTTCCCGTTGAAGCACAATCTCAGCATGCCCTTTCACAGCCCTGTGAAAATGGGTAACCACAGAAACGTTTCTAATTCTGAACCTGGCGATTTTCTCTGAGAGATTGCTTATAACTGGCCAAGAAACTACACACTGATCTCTGCAGGGTGTTTTTCTGAGGGAAAACAAACAAACAAACAAACAAAAAAAGAAACTAAGACAACCAGAGAGATATCAGGCAGACTCTGTGAATATCATCTTCTTTGGCCCAGTCACTGCTTGATTTGATGTCATAGACAAAACCTCCCCAAAAGTTCTCAGCTATACAAGCCTGTAAATGATGCTTCTTGTTAAAATTTATAGTGAAAAAAATATTTGTGTTTAGGTTTAATTTTTCACAGTGTGGAGCCCCTGAGTTCTTGGCTTAATTCTCAAACCCTTCAGCAGGGTCAACTTTTCTAACATGAGTTTTCCCAGTGAACTATTGAGCTCAAATCAAAATACTCCAACCTGAAGGACACATAGAGCTGTTCTCTCCCTCCTCCTCCACCTTCCTCATGCTCCTCTCCCTTTCCAGAACACTATTTTGGGTGATGAGGACAGCTTTAATCAGCCACTGGCACGTCTTGCTGCTCTCCATTGCGTTCCTCTGCTCCTTGGCCAAGGCAGAGCCTCAAGTGCGTGGCCAACCTGGGTCTCCTCAAGACCTGAAATTTGGATCTCCAAAACCGACTTGTTTTCTGGTCACATAATCCCAGTAATGATGCACTGGCCATGCTCTCTCTTTGCTCTTCCAAAAGGGGAAAATTTAACTCATGTAGTTCCTGACACAAATCTCGTCTTCTGGGGTGCCGGGAGCCAACTCACTTGGTAACAGAGTTTGCTACAAAAGCTGGGTGGCTGCTGAGCTTTTTGGCACATCCTTATGCTTTTTGTTGAAAACAGCAAATAATGAGATAGATTTCAGTCAACGGACGTGCACTAATTGACATCAGTTGGGTTGTAATTGGTAGAGGGAAAAGTATAAGCTTATTAACATTCAAAGAGGGAAGGGGGTCTAGATTTTTCTGGCCTTTTCTAAATGATAAATCTTTTTTCCTCTTTGAACCTGACAAAAAACAAGCCACGGAACTGGAGAAGCAGCACTTTGTGAGAGATAAAAAATTGCAGCCCTAAATGCTAACCCGGTGATTTTTCATTTGGATCCATGCATTATCTGCGGAGCTCAACCCTCACGCGCACAGGTTTGGATTATAAATAGGGCTCAACGGGAGCTTTCAAAAGTGTCTTTTTCAGCAGATAGTATCTGCCAAAACCAGAGCCTTTTCCAGGAACATATGAGGTTTGACAAGTTCCAGGTGTGAAGCAAGGACAGACGCTAGCCTGGCAGCTGACACGTTCGCCAACGGATGGGAAACGCATTTTCGAGTTTCTGCTTGACATGATTCAATCTGAAAATCTGGACTTGACTTGCTCTTGTCACAGGGAGATCAAGCTGTTTTGGAGCAAGTCTCCCACCCTGTGAGGAGGTTTTAACATCTCCACTGGTGATGCTGAAGCACAGGGGAAGTTTTTGGGACACTGAACTCCTCCCCACTTCTTGCATCCCCAAAATCAGTGATGCTGATAATTTCCCTGCATTTACCAACAACATGGCCTTTGACTTTAGGACGCCCCACTATTTTAAAACAAAGCATCTAGGACAGCTTTAGTTTCAATCTCGTTTCAGGGACATAATATTGAACATAATATCAATAGACTCTTCTTCCCTAACCCGTCCTAGGCTCCCAAGATAATCTTCTTATGAATTCAGGATCAGGCAGAGACTGGGAAACAGCTGGCCAAAAAATAGTAATAAAATATTCTTAACTTCCGCCCTAGTTCTGAATTTTTTAAATGTTTTTGAAAGAGCATACGCCTGATAATGCTGATGCGTCGCTTAGAATTTCCTGAGTGACACAAAATAAGGAGATTTTTTTAGGGAGGGGTTTTTTGGTCCTGTGCATTTGTTTCCCTCTCATGTATGATGGATGTTCTCAATGTCTGGAAGCACTTTTTTAATCCATATCTTTAAAGAGAAGACCAACTGGTGAATGAATTTGTCTCTTTCCTTGTTTTACAGGGAACAGCTTCAAAAGGAAGCACATCCAGCATTTTCACATGGAATTCAGGTCAGGCATGCAAAGCGATTCATCACATGATGGGTTTCTCTGTCTGACATCAGAGAAATCGCACAGGGTTTTTGACTTGATCATGTTAGACCTTTGCTATTTTGGGGGAACAAAGGAAAAGCCTTATTATTTTCTACTACACATACATTCCCCTGTCCCCCTTGGTGTCAGTCATGTAAAATGGAAATAATTGCATCTTGCTGCCACCAGATGCCGAGGAAGTCAGCAAAAATAAAGGGTAGTGATGAGAATGTGACAAACAGGCTGCGTTTCAAGACCCCAATCATCCTTTGTACATATTTTGCAGATCTTTTGCACTCATTTTGCTGTGGCACAAGAGCCAGGTGGGTGCTGCTCACGTCGAGGAGGAGAGGATCCTTCGCAAGATGTGGTGGTGGAGGAAGCATGGAGCAAAGCAGTGGACATTCATCACACTTACATCCCTGGAACAGGATTTGTTGCAGCCAGTTTTGTTAACTTCCATCATCTCTCAGCAGTACTTTTGTGGGGGAAACATGCCTCCCCAACAGTCTCTGGACAGAGATGAGGATAGCTGATCCAGCCTTGGGTTTTGCTCTCTGAAACAGCTTAACAGTTCCCCCTTGAGGATGAAGTTCAATTTGCTCCTCCCAAATGTTTCTCACCTGTTGAAGAGCTCCCTTTGGGACAAAATCTGGGAGATAGTGCAATGAGAAGAGCAGCAGCACTGGCACCTCAAGGTTGCCTGGGGTATGATTGCACATTCAGAGAATGCCAACACCTAGACGTGCTCCTGGACACCCCCAACACTTCTGTGACATGGGTATGGCTGTGGTTACCTGCACAGGGACTCTGCACTGTCCCGTGGTCCCTTACCTTGCTTAGCTGGAGGCTGCTTTAAAGAAAAACCACCAGTGCAAGTCCAGCTGTTACTGGAACCATCGAAGTGAGGGTGAAATCTGGTCATTGGAGGCATTAAATCAGCCCCCACCTCTAAACCAGCCATCAGGACTACCATGCTTCTTTTGGAAACAAGTACCATTTGGGATTGTCCCTATTATCGTTGGGATCATCTGCTGAAACCTGGTGGGACAGAGCCTGTGCATGCTGAAGACTCAAGGCCAGAGACTACACTGATCCACGCTTTTGCTGGTGCCACAGGAGGGCTGGTGTTGAGAGCAACACCAGTGTGTTAGTCTGGAAGAGAAGACAACTATGGTATTAACCCAAGCAACCCTCTGGTTTTGTGGAGCTGTACTGGTTTGGAGGCAGGATGAGATGGAGGACACCTGGACCTACCAGATGTCCAACTGACATCCCTTTGCTTCCAGATCCTTCGCCCTTGCAGTGAGATTGGCAGAAACACCGCAGGAGATGGGTGCGGAGGGGAAAACCCAGGAGTTTGTGTTTGAAGGAAAGTTGGACAAACTGTTTTCCCCTGAGAGCTTGTGTAGCTGAACTGTATTTTTTAGTAAAGATCAAAATGTTTTGCAGGAACATATCAATTCTGACATAATTTTCTAAAGGAAGGAATTTGAAATGAATAGTTTCAGCTCCCTCATTTTGATAAAGCTAAAATGTGTCAATAACAGGGAAATGTTTTGATGATTTCTGAAACAGTCCTTTGGGTAAAACTAAAAATGTTTTGACTCTCCTACTAAGGATAAATGAAGATATTTTTCTTGTGTGCCTTCTGCCTGTTTATTTTTACTGACTTCCCTTTCTTACTCCTGCTTTGCTGAATTCCACAGATCACTCAAGAAAACTAAATGTTTAGCAATAGTCCCTTTTTGCAGTAGTTTACTATGTATTCCCTTTTACTGACTGTGAATTCTCCAGTGTCCCAGAGTTCACACCAAGTAGAGAACAGGAGCCAAGGGTACTGAGCAGTCAAGAAATTCAGACTTTTTGGAGAAACTCATTATGTTCGGTACAGAATAATGTACGTGGGTTAACAGTGTTAATGGTATGACTGAAAGAAAATGAAACCATGCTGTCCCTGTATTTAATTGGCACAAGGATTCCTGTTATCTAGGCTGAGGCTGCGGACCTAACATTCTCCCTCTCCTCGCCTCGCCTCGCCTCTCCTCGCCTCGCTTCGCCTCGCCTCGCCTCTCCTCGCCTCTCCTCCTTTCTCCCTGCAAAGTAAGCATTGTCCAACATACGGTGCATGGGATCAGGCATTTTTTGTCTTAAAAATTTCATGTGAAAAAGCTCATTAGAATGCCTAAAATAGACATTACCTTCCTCTCTTTACCTCCTGGCTGCTATAACAAGGGCCCTGCCTATGTGTCTGTACAGGATGGGCAAAGCCAGCGGGAAGTTTTTCAGTAACCGAATCAAATCTAAGCTGCTGCTGCTCTACAAATATATGTTAAATAAAATTATATCGTTTCCCTTCCTATATTCAGATTTTAGAAGTAGTTTTCATTCTCTGGTTTGTAGAAAATGCCCTGCTGTTTGCTATGGATCTTGGAAAGTGGTTGGATTTTGAGCCTCAGTGGTCCCCCAGCAGGACTCAGCTTTCCCCCTCTTTTTGGAGAGAGAGATGAAGGGTTTTTGGTGGGGACAGGGGCAAAGAAAGATGGTAGACTTTAGTTTCAATTTAGAGAGTAATTTTAAAGAATTTCCCTTAATTTAAGTATAAGCTTGAGTCAGTAAAGCCATTAGCTTCAGTACCTCTGTACTCTGAGTGTGAGTACTACCACACGTGAATGTGTACACACAGAAATCCCTAATAACAAAAAGAAAACAAGCTGTGAAGCACTTAAAGGTTAACTTTGTTTTAAAAAAATGCTAGAAGAAGCGTATTATAGGGTTATACATGATGATGAATCCGTGTCTTTTCTTAGCATTGGACACTTGGCATCTTTAATGAGTCATAAAACCACAATCACCCAGGCAGCCTCGGGCACACCGATCCCTTTGAACCCGCTGCCTTTGCAGTCACCACATTGGCCGTTTCCCAAGTGTGTGACTTCAGATGGCCCCAGATTTGGTGTATGCTTCAAGCCTCTAAAATCTGTAGGAAAAAAAAAAAAAAGGGTGCAAAGAAGCTGCAGGATTGGGTCGTTTTTCTTGACATTTTCTGACCGAGCTGCAATGGACGCAGGGTGGCATTTCCATTGTGGTTTTCCCCCTTGTGAAAGAAGATTGTTGTTCTTTTCTTCCCACTGTTTCAGCTGGGAAAGTCAGGCACATTTTTACAGAGCTAACATTGATAAATGCCATAGGAAAAAGGCAACAGGCCAGTTAATTTATCGTGGCATTTATTTCATGATCATGCCACCGGTTGTTTTCAGATGTTTTACAAAAGAACTTGTGCTCAGATAAACAAGTGATTTGCTGGTGCTTGGATTTCGCTCCCCTTGGTAGAGAGGGATTGTTTGCAGGAGGGTGGCTTTAATTAATATTTCATTACATGCTGAGATGCTATTGCATATCACTAGTTTTAAAGACACTGGTTCCTAAAGAAACAAGGGAAAAGCTGTCACTGTAGGACTTTTTTTTTTTAAACACGTTCTCTAATTAAGAAACCTGCTGAGCAAAGCATACAAACACATGATTAAGTCCATCTGCATTCAGCCAGGCACATAAGCACATGCATAAAGTTTGGCACGTGCTTTACTCAAGGGGAATTGGTTGATGAAGTGGGACCTAAAAGAAAGCAGGGGAGATATGCTCTGCTCTTCTCTTAATGATGCAGTATTTTACATTCTAGTAACCAGCTATTTCACAATATGGATTTTTTTACCCTCCTCTCTTTTTCCCTTGAAAGCACCTCAGCATAATATTTCTTGGCACATTTTTGTCAAACTTAGTTTTGAATATCGAGCGGCTCGGTGAAGAAAAGGAGCTGCACTTTTCAAATGATTCTGTGCTCTGAGAACCCTGAGTTCAGCCCTCCGCTCCCTGACAAGGATAATAAAAAGTTTGCTGTGAGCAGACTCATGTGTTTCCGTCTAATATGAGATTTCACATTCAGAATCAAAGTGGGAATTTTGCAAGGAAAAGCATCCTGGTGACAACACAAAGTCCTTCACAGGCTAAGTCAATTTTAATTTTTTTAAGATGGCGCTATTAGTAGGCAGCAAAATGTGTGGTGCATAAATCTCATCCATTACCGATGGCTTTTGTTTCATGAATAATCAAACCAATTCAATTGAGGAGCAGGCAAAACAAGATAGGGATGTGAATGTCCTTTACGCACAACCACACACTCTGCGAGTACAAACTTGTTGAACTCCACCAACCCCACCAGAGCCACGTTAATTTTCATCCTCAGACAACATGTCCTTGCTGTGCCAAAACCATTCGATATCCCAGAGGGATACCCTGAGGATCCTCCTGGAGGTGAGATGGTTTTTAATGCCCTATTT
>NW_009732348.1:0-25939 GCF_000703405.1 Apaloderma vittatum | reverse complement strand
TGTTTCAGCAGCACGTCGTGATGGAGATGTGATACCCATCACCAGTGCTGGGTTTAGGCTCGGCGAGTGCTGTGCTGTTGGGGGGAAAGCTTCCAACCTGCCGACACCAAAACCCGACCACCTGACATTTGCATTTTATATTCCCCATTTCCTTTGGGACAACCCAGTTTCCATAAGCCTGAGTGATTATTTCGCTTTTGAGGAATTAAACCATTACCTTCCCAGTTTTAATTCCTATAATTTATTTTTATGAGGCGATGCTGAAAAGGGCAAAAATAATGAATATTTTGAACAATGTGGAAACCAGACCAGTGCTTTCCTTGAAAATAGTCCAGGAGATGCCTGCAAGAGATTGTAGAATCATAGAATCATAGAATCATAGAAATCATAGAAAGTTTGGGGTTGGAAGGGACCTCTAGAGATCACCCAATCCAACTCCCTGCCAGAGCACGATCACCCAGAGAAGGTCACACAGGAACACATCCAGATGAGTTTTGAAAGTCTCTAGAGCAGGAGACTCCACACCCTCTCTGGGCAGCCTGGGCCAGGGCTCCGGCACCCACACAGTGAAGAGGGATGTAGGAATAATCATTATTTTAAAGAAGGAATGCGACTACTCAGGTACCAGTGCAAATCCTAATGACCATATTTTAAGATTAAAGATTCTAGAGAACTGCGCTGGCTTTTCTTCCTTCCTATGAAGGAACTGCATTCTAGAGAACTGCAGCTGCCTTCTCAGCGTGAGGCAGGGGCAAGAAGGGATCACTGAAAGAGAAGCGACCTGGATTTCCTGGAAAAGGTATCCATGATTAAATTTAATTTTTTTTAAGCAGTGAAATGTAGAGAGCAGGTAACTGAAGGTGAAGGCAACAGCTGCACGTGATAGTCCCTCCCTTGTTTGATGGCCTTAGGAAACACCCTTGTACAAAACCGAATGGGCTGTGCACAGAAGGGAGATGGAAGCAGAGGCAGCACGGTCTTCATCTAAGTCTTTTGGGTTATAGGAACGTGCGGAACAATCTTCAATCTATATATAATATTACCGAGAGCATCCCTGTAACAGTGGGTCCAGCTTTGACATTCACGCTCAAAGAGGAGATTGACAAATTGAAACGTCTGCGCAGAGCCGCTGGCAGAGGGCTCTTTACAGAGAGACACTAAATGCATTCAGCTGCTTAAAAAATGAAAGTTAGGAGTTAGCTTGTGCACAGTGTTTAAAGGATCCATGAAAGGGTAAAAACATTCGTCTTCCTGAGCAGCCCTTTAATTCAGGACTCTGAATTCAGAGACTAGAAATAAAAGCCAGCAGAGCTGCACTGGTAGAAAATGTACTAGTTATTCTACTCTTTTCTGTATTTTTTATCAATGAGAATTTTAGAATAGCTCAGGAAGGGATGTAACCAAATCTTCACAGCCTCCAACCAAGCACAGAAAGCTCTCCTCATCCCCTGAAACACAGCAGAGCGGTCCATAGTGGTCACTGCAGCCATTTCTCCACCAGCTGCTGACCAGAGCCAGCTGTCCTGGTGGTCCCTCCTGGATCCAACATTTACGAGCCCAGGAACCCTCCTGGCACGTGTAGGCTGGGATATGAAAATGCCAGCGTGAGCTGATTTTCTGGCTCATCATTTATGCTATGAATATTTTATAAGCTGGCTTGTTGGCTGGGATACAAGAGAGAGAACGGAGTGAAACAACCCACTTCATTCACAGCGAGCTTCTGTAAAGAAGCATAATGCAATTCGAAAGCCTCAACGTCAGACGTGAATATGGGTTTGACTTAAGGGCTCAAGTCCCAAAATCACAATGAAGATATAAAACTGACAGAAGAGAGAAACAAATCCTGCCCAAAGAGAGTTGTGAGATGCTGCCAGCCCGGTGCCACCGATGTTTTCCTTTGGTCAGCTGCTGACCCATCACTTGGAGCGTGGGGTGGTGGTTGTGTCTAATGATCCTTTGGGCTCAAACCTCCTTCTCTGAAATAGCTCCAGAAAAAGAAAGGAAAAGCTTAAAGTTAAATTTTCCAAGGTTTGGGGAAGTAATTTCTGCTGGTTTATGGCTTTTCTGACCATAGTCTATTTGGGAAACAGTTTCCTCCTTCTCCCTGATGTATTTCTGCCAGGACACATATTGGAGTGTTGATTGGTTTCTGCTTTATTTTTGGAAAATGTTCTTCACAGCTGGGCCTTGAAAGGCCTGCAGACCCAGAGCGGTGTGAGCTGAGCTGCCTCACACAAAGTGAGAATTGAAATGGCTCGAGTAAGGCTGTAAACATTGTTCAGAGGAGGAGAAGGCCAATAGGTTACTGGTGGCAGCTTTTAAGATGTCTTTTAAAGTTCTTAAGTAAAAAGAACCCCTAAACCCACAGCATTAACCACACAGAGGGCTTTATTTGTGGTTACCTTAAGGTCATTAACACCTCTGTGTCCTGCTACGTCCCTGAACTTCAAAACCCTCTGTGCTTTCAAGGAGGTATAGTGGGGCTTTGGAAGTACTTTCCAGAATCTGATGTATCTTTTTCCTGAATCTTATTTCAAGTTGCAAATCAAGGATTTGCAGCTACTGGGGAATGTTGTGGCCAATGAAAAAGAAAAACGAAATACACAACTAATTATTATTAAGCCCAGATTATCATTTGTACAGTACAAGTAGGACATGGACCTGTTAGAGCAGGTCCAGAGGAAGGCCATGAAAACAGTCAGAGGGCTGGAATATCTCTCCTATGAAGAAAAGCTGAGAGAGTTGGGGTTGTTCAGCCTGGAGAAGAGATCTTATTGAAACCTTTCAATATAAAAAGGGAGAATATTTGCCAAAGCCTGTAGTGACAGGACAAGGGCCAACAGTTTTAAACTGAAAGAGGGTTGATTTAGATTTGATATTAGGAAGAAATTCTTCTCTGTGAGGGAGGTGAGACTCTGGCACAGGTTGCCCAGAGCAGCTGTGGCAGCCCCATCCCTGGCAGTGCCCAAGGTTGGATGGGGCTTGGAGCAACCTGGGCTGGTGGGAGGTGTCCCTGCCCACGGTGGGGGGTTGGAACTAAATGGCCTTGAAAGGTCCCAAACCACACTGAGATTCTATGATTCAGAGGTTAGAAGCACAATCTTGCCTAAAATAACTGTTATGAAATCTACAATTATGAGCATTTGTAGCTCGTAACATCCACATCTCCTCCCCTTCATGATTTGCATGCTTAAATGCCTTTGATGTGCTCAGGAGAGCAGAGGATGGAAAAAATAAACAGCATCTTCCTCGATCTCAGCTCAAGGAAGGGAATAAACCTCAGTAGAAGGAGCCAAACGTTAACAATATGATTGAGAAAAGCCCCCTAGCTTTAGAAGAGTAGTTGTCCTGTTGGAAATGTATGAGAAAAAAAATAAATAAAATCTAGAAATCGTATTAAAAGGTCACTGAGAAACAGGGAAGAGTATTAGAGTGAAAGACTTGTGCTCACTTGCAGGGAGGATATGCCCAGCACTTGACATGACTCGCTACACAAGAAGGCCAGTAGCAAAGAAATGTCCTTCTCAATCACAACAGGGACTGAAGGTGCCTGGCAAAGCCTGTGTCAAAACATTTTCTGGGCTTGTCAGACAGGGCAGGGCTTTCTGCTTTACATCTGAACCTCTGCTATAGCAGGAGGAGAACAGAAGAAAAGTCAAAGAGCTGTCTGGGCAGCTCTTGATTGGTACGAGATCAAGGTTTATCTACATGTGGAGATAAATGAACGTATACTCCCGAAAGGTCATTTTTCCAGTTTGTCTGTCCCCTGAATAGAGGGGATGTACTTGAGCTTGTACCAATTTCATCCCAGTGTGACTCTTCCACTTTCAGGAAATTTGTCTCTTGTTTACAATGTAGTAAGGAAGAAAAATCAAGACCAACACCTCTTTGTTAGACAAGGACAAAGGCTCATACTCTGTGCAAAAAACATGTTCATGTGTTTAGCCTATTAAAGTGTGTAGTTGCACTGAAATCATAGGGAATATAAATCAAATAAAAATAAAATTATAAAGATATGCTTCTAGGAGATGTGAAAATTTAGTCAGAAGACAATTAGTGGTGTATTTAAAGCACCTAAGTGCTTTAGTTTGGTCAAGAACATTTTATTTTTAATACCCTCATTTAGTAGATATGAATGATTTTTCTAAAAAGATACCTTAGCTCGAACACATGTGAATTTACTACAGGAAATGTTGAATTAAATTACAGACAAAAACCAGAATGTCAGCCTGATTGGCAACAATATTTTTTCTTGCCAAACCTGTGTGGCTCTCAGGCTCTTAGCAGTATTACTCAGTGACAGACGAAAGGGGGAAATTTCTCACTGAAAAACTGAGCCCACTTTTTCGAGTAAAATTTTCAGAATGTGTCTGGGCATTTTATTGACTCTGCTTTCAGTTTTAGAGCCAAGCACTCATTCTCTTTTCAGGAATAATTTAACAAATAATTCTTCACATTTAAGTTGGGAGTTTCTTCTCCATCCTGACACGTGCTGGTATCATGTTCTCTCTCATCCTGGCAGTAAGTCAACAAAGCATATTCTGCACCTTTCCCATCTCATTTCCTTAAGTTCCCGTCAGTCTTCTTGTCAGCGCTGGGAACAAAAAACCTCAGTCATCTCCCATCACTGTTCCACTCGAAAACACGATGGAAATTCAGCTAGGAGGCATCGCATCACGTCCATGCACTGGCATTAAACTAGTTCTGAAGATGATGTGCTCAGCATCATGTAAGCTTCCCAAAAATGTCTGTCAAGCTGTTTCTAAATTTCTTCTTCCATTGTCATGAGGTCATTCATTAGGCCATAACGAAAAAGCTTGTACAACAAAAGTGTACCCACAAAGCAAGTGCTGAAAGTTGCAAATTCTCTTACTCCTTTTGCTGAAAACTTTGTGGAACGGGGCCCTTTTTTTCTTTGCAAAGCGAAATAAGTTGTTCAGATGAAAGGAATGCTGCTAAAATAGGCTGTGGGAAATGGAGTCTGATTAATGTACTGAGGAGCAAAATCCTTAGGTCAATACAGAGACCACTCAGGAAGAGGGTCACAAATGAAATTCTAGACAAGATGGAACATCAAATGAGAAATTTCAAAACCAGTCTCTGTGAAAAAAAGCAGCTGATAAATCACATTGTCTATTTTTTTAAATCTGGCCATATTTCTGTTAGTCAGTTCTTTTCTGTTAAAGGGATGGACCTCCGGGTAAATCAGAAGCAGCTCCATCAATCTCACTAGAGTAATATCATTGTAAAATTGGTCTGAAATCTGAATCAGGTTCAATATCTGCTGGGTAAGCATTAATCAGTTCTTACCCCTAATTTCTTGCGCAAAGCAACTCCTCCTCTGCCATTTATGATAAAACCATTGCTAAGAGAATGGTGAGAACTTCTAAGCCTGTAGCAGAAAGCCAACGAAAGGCAGAGGGAAAGGCAGGGCAGGAAAAACCTCATTGAGGAGAGGGCAAGAATGTCTTTCAAGAAATATCCTTTTCAAGTTTTTGAAATATCACTCTAAATAAATTATGATGTCAGGATAGAGGATAAGACAGAACGAGCATTGTGAATAGAGGTGGTAAGGGGTTCATTTTCTTTTCTTTTCTTTCTTTTTTTTTTTTTTTTTTTCCCAGTAAAGAGGAGTAAACATCCTTTTCACTACTTGGAAATAACACACCATCACTGCTGGCATCGGGGAGGCTTCAGAGCTCCAACACCAGATAACGTGAGTATATAACAAGTTTTTCAGAAGCTATAGCACAGCTTTAATACACTGCTTGCCACAACTAGAGTTAGAACTACAGCTACAGGCACACATAGGGAGATATCTTCAGTTTTACAGACTAGTTTAAACTTTTTCTCCTGAACTTGCCATTTTGAAGCCTAACTCCAATATTCCCCTAAAGTCCAGCTGACATCTTTAGCTCCCCTACCTTCTAACACCTGGGTGCTTGAATCACTTTTTGTGGGTCAATTCATTCAACTGTGATGCTTGGCAGCTGTTGGACTTTTACCTCCACTCGTCTATCACCCTTGGCTTTGAACGTCCAGCTGTACCCTGACTTGACAGTCCCACCACCACGCGAAGGACATTGCTTTCCAAATCGTCCGTTTGCTCAGAGCTTGTGTTTCCCCCTCTGCTTCCCTCTCAAGAGACACCTTCCCAGCAACATAATTCCCTCACATCCAAATGGAGATTGAAAGATTGCTTTTGTCCCCAGGCCTGACAACTCTGACCTGCAGGGAGCAGGGACGTGATTAGCAGGTGATTTCCTGAAGACCTTTGGTTTCCAATAATTTCTGCGTCTGCCTGTGCTATTAGATTTAGAAGGTAAAAGCAATTCCCAAGTCGGTTTAATTTTATTTAATGAATAAAAAAGCTGATTTGTTAGTGAATGAGGCTATTCATAGAAAGTTACCAGATTAAAATAAAAGACAATATATCTTAAGCAAAGGCACGCACTTCCATTTCCACCAGCATTTCCGAGCAAGACCTTTGCTTTTCCTGCTCCTTCATGTAGATTAGATATGAAAAATGAAGAGCTGTCCGGAAAGGCAATGGGAGTTTGCAAAGCCAATGGCTTTTTGTCTAATCTTATATCACATCAGTGGCTCACAAATTGATTCGATTTGATTCTTGATAAAGTTCCAGGAGGTGAAACCGCCCCGTTCACGTCTCTGCAGCATGCAGCTCTGTCCCGTACAGAGTAATGCCTCCTGGCCAAGAATAACACACCTCTCTCACAACTGAAACAGAAATACTTACAGGTGAGTCACATTACACGGACCCAAACCCAAAAGGCATTCAAGTTGCTTGACACACCAGAAATTAGATGACAAATATGCTCATCCTTGTTACCATGAGGATTTTTTTCCCAGTGTTTTATTAAGTGCTTCTTTCACTTAATGTCATTGCTCTTGATTCTACATTAAGGCACCAGTGAAATAACCCTTGTGATAACACTCAAGTGACACCCACAGCCCATTATCTCCTCCCTGTAGGACAACTTCATTCAAACCATGCAACTTAAGCTGGGACAATCTTTTTCTTTACAGCCAGCAACATGATCTTGATTTCTGTTGTTTTTCTCCTGTTTCATGTTCTCTGTTGTTCTCACACCCAGTTAACATCTCTCAGGTAAGATGTTGTGCAGCAATGGAAGCCAGGTGCTTTGTGCCTTGAAATCAGAGCTGCACTGAGGGAGAAGGAAGGTTCCTGCCCTGCTCCGAGTTACACTGGATGGATTGCAGGGCCATACTGAATTGAAAACTCGCATTTAAGAAGAGCGTGGAGAAGAATCACTGGGTTAAACCAAACCATTAACCCTTAGTCTGCTTCCTGCTTAGTGGCAGGGGTCGATATTGTGGCAGGTGTTTCCTTCCCCCCAGCTAAGCTGTTGCTAGGCAGATTTCAGGGAATCTGTGACCTGGGCTAGTCCAGACTTGTCTACGGAACCTGAGCTGGTGGGGACTTGGTTACACCCAGGAAGTTGGCCAGCAGCAAATGAGAAGCCGAGATGGCTATGATGGACCACAATCATCATTGACTAGTCTTTAAAACGAGGCTCTTGCAGCGGCCGTGTTGGAATTACCTCATGGTGGTGGGACTGCCGAGATTGTAAGGTCTCCCCCTTGGTCTAGGGGACCCCTAGCAAGGTCGACCAGGTGAGAACGGGAATCCCCACCTGGTTAAGGTACCCCTAGCAAGGTTGAAAAGGCGAGAACGGGAATCCCTGCCTTTTTAAGGTACCCCTGGCAAGGTTGACCAGGCGAGAACGAGACTCCCCGCTTGGTTAAGGTACCCTAGTGAGGACAATCAGATGAGAATGGGAACCCCCGTCTTGATTGAGGTGAGTGTATGATAATCCGGATTATCATTCTTTTGTCAAGGGCTAGTCTTTGAGCTTGATTTTTTCCTCAACCGATACCGAACCTTTAAATTTGGAGGAGCTTATATTCCGTAAATAAATTTAATTTAACTACACACATGAATTTATTTTTTGTATATGGGCGCGCTACTCACCTCCTTCTTTACAGATATTGAGAGTGTGGTTGTCAGCTTTGGGTCATCTCCCTGCCAAGAGATGCCTGGGTGTACAACCACACAGCTCTGGCTACTTCAAACCCAACATCTCCCTTCCCTTGTATAATATTGTTCTTACAGCGACGAAGATGGTGGGCATTTGAATTTTCACAGGCTGTCAATTCGCATTCAGTCTGTGTTTCATTTTCAGCATCAGCATCTTTCTGTGGCAATGACCTGATGCAGCTGACAAGGTCCAGAAGTGAGAACAGTACCACCTACAGCCTCAGTTGCTCACAGCCCTTCTCGCATCTCCGGTCAAACAAGAGTCAACCTTGAGAAAGCTTCAGGAAACGGGAAATTGAATTTTTGACCCATAACAACACTCTCCTCCTCACCTGGCTATGCAGAGTCACCAACAACCTCTGTGTGGAGGTGGATCACATCTGTCCTATTCACAGAATTACACAGAATTACAGAATGTTAGAGGTTGGAAGGGGCCTTGAAAGATCATCTAACATTCAGGCGAGTACTCCTTCATCTGCTTATCTCTTAACACTTTTAACATTTTTAAGGTATTACTTACATAAAGCAAACTGAATAGACCTTATCAATGTTGTCCCGCGTGCTATTGCCTCTGGTTTTTTATTTTTATTTTAGTCAATGTAGTTCATAGAATCGTAGAATGGTTTGGGTCAGAAGAGACCTTTAACGCAGCACCATGGGGTGGAACTTGGAGACAAGAAAAATCTCAGTGTGCTCTGAACGTGCAGCTTTTGTAAAGTCAGGGAGCATCTGCATTAAAGGTCATCTAGTCCAACCCAACTGCAGCAAGCAAGGACATCTTCACCTAGATCAGGCTGCTCGAATACAAGGCAAATGTCCCAATAACAAATTTTAAATGTGGGTACAGCCTTCAGGCATCATCTTGTCCAACTGTCAGGTCGCTTGGCTGCAAAACTCCTCCAGAAGTGCTCCTTTCCAGTTTTATCCCCACCATTTGTGAGATATCTCTGGAAAGTTCCTCAAGCTGGTGAATGGGGATAAATAAGGGTGTTTGTGTAAAAGGAAGGTAAAGTACCACACAAAATCTATTCAGATAGTCTTCCTTATGCACAAAACTAAAAAGGAATATGCTTACATTTTTTTTTGTAGTCCTACATATCAAGCCCAATTTCCACAACTAGCTGTTTTGCTGCAATTTGTATCAGACAAGCAAGAGCAGTCTAGGGCAGCAGATGGCTCTCGGTGTGTCCAGGTGAGGGAAGAAAGAATATCTGATGTTATTCTTCATTTCCTGCCCATATAACCATTTAATCTCATCAAGAGCTTACAGTGATCTTCGTTGAATTGGATTTCCAAAATGCATTTTAGCATGCATTTTCTACCTTTTTGATTTTTTTTTTAATTTTTGCATTAAGAGCACAACAATTTTAATACTGTCCGGTGTGATGCATGACATAGGTTGGTGAAATTATTATTCATCTGTCATGCAGGGATGACATCTCCTGTGTATTAATAACTTTACACATATTTAAGTTATTACTCTTCTTCCTGGTCAAAGTTATAAAAGCAGCAGCATATTCCACCAGAAAATAAGGAAGTATTTTGTGCCCTGGACTTTTCCATTTTGTAAATCCCTTTTGTAAACATGTTTATAATTTTTGTCATTTTTCAAGAAGCTGGTTGGGTTTTAAGAAGAGCTCTCTGACTGTTACACTGCATTTATAGGTCATTTAAAGCTGGAAAAAAATTAAAGCAAGTAATTTTCCTACATTAACTTATTCCTACATGTTTTGCAACTCAGGTTACGTCTTATACCATATAACTCAGAACACAACATGCACCTCACAACGAGATAAATGGATTACTTATATTACATGAGATTGTCCTTCTTTTCAAGCTGGTGTCCTTAGAGCTGAAATATGGGATGCTTTTTATTTCATATTGTAAGTATTTATTGATTTAGCCAACATATCTCAGACTCCCTGGGAGAAAGACAAAGGAGACATGGGGCTGCTGGCTTGGGTTATCCTTTCCATTCCCATCTCTTCTGCTGCTAAGATCATGCTCAGATGGTCCAGGCTTGACTCATTTATGGACTAGGGACATTTATCAGGATGGAGGGAGTACTTCGTATCTAATAATGGAAAGGATGAGCACAGTACTCTCACTCAGGTATATTAATGGTAGTTATGAGTATCAAACTCATCAGAAGTGTTGCAAAGCAGTATTTTGGCGCTCAGCGCTGAAAACATTGGATCTGAACTCTCTTCTTTCAGAACTTACAAAATGAGGGGTAATAGTTTCAAACTGAAAGATGGTAGATTGAGATTAGAGATTAGGAAGAAATTCTTCTTTGTGAGGGTGGTGAAACCCTGGCACAGGTTGCCCAGAGAAGCTGTGGTAGCATCTTCTCTGGCAGTGTCCAAGGCCAGGTTGCATGGGGCTTGGAGCAACCTGGGCTGGTGGGAGGTGTCCCTGCCCATGGTGGGGGGTTGGAGTGAGATGATCCTAAGAGTCCCTTCTAATACAAATGATTCTATGTTTCTATGATTCACAAAACGATTTGGAACAATATTTTTTTTACAAAAAAAATCAAAGTAAAACTCTGAAAATGAACTTAATAAAACACCTTGCCAATTATGTTTCAGGATACTAATTTAGCCCCTCAATCTCATGGACTTCTTTAATGACCTGGGATTTTCCCCAAGCGAAGGAATGGGGGTACAGTTTTGCTTTTTAACCCAAGCAAAGATGATGTAAATAGTTACACCTAACCCAGGTGACCCATTGGGTCATTCCAGAGATGCTCATAATCTGCAAGTGTCAGCATCCAAACACATTTTCAGATATTTCCTTAGTTCTTGAGAAAACAAGCTCTGTCGTTATACTTGAATATCTTTCGTTGTAAAAAAAAAAAAAAAAAGTTAGCTAGTTTATTTTGTGTTGAAAGCCCTCCCTTATAAAAAAAAACCCTTTAAATCAGCTTGCTAACCTATTCAGGGTGGTGCAGTTCTGCAGTCCGGGGCCAGCAAGAGATTTTCCCAGAGCAGGACAGAGTTCTGATGTGTCCAGAGTCAGCATCGTGCCTCATGTTATGTCCTTGGGACCTCCTTGCCTGGAGATGACACAGTAAAAGCTTTCAGGGCCTTTTCAGCACGTGGAGTTTTATTTCTCAGCATATAGACCTGCTCTGCAAGCATGAAGATGTCCAAGGACCAAATAAACAAAAAAAACCTCTCAAAAACTAACATTTTAAATAAAATTTAAAAAAAAGGAAAAAAAACCACATTATGAACTGATAGGTCCTAAAAAGAGATCTGTAGCTTTATGAAAAACCACTCAGGTTTCAATGACATTATTGCTTCTTACCTTTGAGTAAGATGTGTTTTATGGTGCCTTCCCCTTTCCACCTATTGCCTCATAAAGGGAACTGGGCCACAGCTGATATTTACAGGTATTAACTAGATCATGAAAGCAATCCTTCTTGATCCCTCCTGTTCAAATCCAATGGGATTCACAGTAACTTAATTAGAAACATGGAGAAAGAAGACTAGAAGAGGCAGCTGACTTCCAAAAACATTTTTATTAAATGTCGTAAACCGAAAAGATTTTCTGAAAAGGAACAATACTGAGATTTAGGAGAGGGATTTACACCCCTGGCTCTGCCATAGCTCTCTGTGACCTGGGTCAAGACATAAAGTCTGCGTTCCTTATGCTATAAGACAGGTAATGATCTGCTCACATCTCCTCACCCAGCCTGTGGCACACTCGAGGACATCTGCTTGTCTTCCTGCGTTCCGCTCACGTCATTCAGCAGGTCCCTGACATCAGATGTTGGCCAGAGGGCTCCCACCACTGGCTTTATGGAGGCAATACACAGAGTTTTTTAGTAGCTGAAGGATGTAGTAGAGGCAAAAAAAACATTGTTGAGTGCAAAGGGCATTGGCAGAGGTGTAGATGCTGCCTTTACTAAAACCACTCAGGATACTTCCTCCAGCACAGCCAGCCACCAACCTGCTGGATCCAGAGAGCTGGAGAACTCACCTTGTCCTGTCCTTACCCCAAAAATTCATTACTGTCCAGATCAAGAACAGGTTACAGGGGTAGATATAACACTCATCCAACCCTAAACAACCTTAAGTTCCCTCTCATCCTAACACAGGGTTGCTGGAAGAACACGTCTGTTTATTGCTCATTTAGTAGGGTTGTCCCAAATATGGATGGAAAGGCAGGAGATCGTACAGAAAGCCCTTGGCCAAGGGTCACCAAAGACTCTGCAGACCCCTTAGCACCCAGGGAAATCCTGGGAGAGATGTTGTGTTCCCTCTTGGCTGCTGTGTTGCGCCTCTAATTGGCTACTGACCAATGCAACCTCTAACCACGAAGCCTCGTCAGCAGAATAAGGGCAATTAAAAGTGTGCTCTAAGTTGGGAGGACAAATCACAATTTCTTCTGGATGCCCATTTCCATGACTTTGGATAAGGCTGGAGCGTAACCTGTAGCTTGCATGTCTTATAGGGGTTTTGTAAAAGGGGAACTTCATGTAGGAATTAAAATGAAAAATTTCAGTGTTCTTGGGAAAAAAAGTTCTTTAAAAAATTGATTATTTATTATGTCTCCAGCTGCAGATTGAAATTACTGCTGTAAATTAAATCCAAGTGGTAAAACAGATTTAAGGGGCAATGTTATTGCAAAACTGTCAGTGATATACAAGTGGTCAGTGAGCAGGTATCAGTCAAAAGAGATTCACATCACAGAGGAGCTTGTTACTTCAGGCTTGTGTTGCACATTTTCAGGTGCTCTTGAACATGTACCTGTTCTGGCAGGGGGCTGCCTTCTCCCTGCCACACGTAGGGTTTGGAGAACTGTGCTGGAATTCATTTCTTACTAGAGGCTGTTTTAGCAAACTCTTGAAGAAATGAACCCAAATATCAATTATGCCTTTCAGAATCGCAGGCACAACAATATCACGGTGCTTCAGTAGTACTAGGATCTGGATTTTACAGGGGTCTGGAAGGTTAAAGAATTGCTCACGGACTAATATGTTTCACTAATGACTTGATTTCATACTTTTTGGTAGTTTTGAGTGAAAATATGAAGTGAATACTTCAAATATTTCACAGAAATATTTCAAATATTTCAAAGAAAGCCATATGACTGCTACAGCCTGATGCTCCTTTTACATCCCTCTATTTCACAGAGATTATGGCAGTTTGATTGGTAAAAGTTAATTGCTAGGTATACTCCTTGGGTTTATATCAGGTGGGTGAATTATTGTAGCAAGCTGCCATTTGCTTCCAAGGCTTATTTCTCATGATAAATGTAAATTACTCTTTAGATTGATGACACCATCCTGGCACCTTGTTCTTCAATGTCAACCTCAGGGCAGCCCTGGGAATATTGCTGCTGGTTACTGGTGTATTTCCCAATGTTCAGATGTTTTGAGAATGACACTAATCAGAACTGCAGCTTCCCTCCATCACACTCTATTTCGTTTTTCAAGAGGCGGCCAACAAACATGCAGTGTGATTCTTTTTCCCCTAATGATGCTATTTAATAAAATTCTTTGTCTTTCCATTTTATGAATACTTTTTTTTCTTTTTTTCTCTGCTGATAATGTTTGTAAAATAAAATGCGAGTCTGCAGTGGAATTTCAGACACTTCTTTAACGGTCAGCTCCCGTGTCAGGACTTGTGATTCAAGGGCAATACTTTGGTCTGTAGCTGTAGAGGCCACATATACTTCTGGTTTCCCAATCTGGATGTACTTCCCAATCCCACCCTGACTCCATGTGGGAGGAGGCTTGGCTGCCCACCCAGCCTTTCCCACTTAACACAGGGAAGAAAACATGTTCAACACACGATTTCTGAGTGAAAGCAAGGATAGAGCTTTCCACCAGCCATGACTGAGCATTTGGGGGTCTTAAAAACAGCATTGCAAAACTCAGAGTGGTGCTGTCACAGACTAAAGGCTCTATAGTAGCTGCAGTAGAAACCTACTGGTCAAATTAATTCACATTTGTGTGGATGACTTGAGTGATTTGGGGTAAAAAAAATATCAGCAGGCACTCCTCTGTGTGGGCCACTGCAGCTGTGCCTCACCCTTTAATTTGTAGGAAGGCAAGCATACTAGCCCCTCGTCTTGGAGCAGGGTTGTAAATCCCTTAACGTGCATCAAAAATCTAGGACATCACTGGGAGATGTTCTACACAAGCCCCAAAGGGCAAAGAGAAATCCCACTGAGGTTGGGAGAGAAGGACAGCAGCCACGTGAAGTGCAGGATGGCAATGCCAGGAGATGCTGCAACACTTTCTGCCAATTCTGAGTGGGGCCGGAGGGAAAACGATCGCATGTGAGATCCTGACACAGACAAGGGAAGGGCTGGATCTGGACTGTGCTTGCAAACTTAAACACGGTGTTTTCTGATACTCAGCCCAGCAGAGTTTAAAAGGAGTTTTGGGGGATGGAGTCAGTCTTCAAGCGAGCGTCCTTGGGGAGAGGGAGCAGATCTCTCTGTGCACGAGCACAGCCGAATCTGGGCCACGGTTATTCTGTATCAAAACACATTGCATTAATCAGCTGGTATTTAATTAATAGAAAAGATCTATCTGATTAAATTTCAATTAAGCCCTCATTTGAAGCAGTGACATTTCGGATGTCGTTGGACAACCTTGCTGACCACACAGATGGCAGGCAATGAAAACCTTAGCCAAATATTTTTACCATGACTGGTTGAACAAAATAAAGTACATCCATTATAATGAGCCGTGTTATAGCACAATCCTCTGTAGTACAGCAAGCAGTGAAATTACTACCATAACAGATTGCTGCTCACTCTAACATATGCTGACTCTCCAATTTATTCTGTATTTCTGTGCACAAACAAGGATATACAGATGAATTAAGTTCTTTGATCTGTAATGAGCGCCATGAATCCGCAGGTTCCCAAAGAACAAAGCGGAGATTCCGTTACTTATTATATTATTCAAATAAGATTTTTTTTTTTTCCCTCTCTCTGTCTTTCTGGATTCTTATTAAAATACCTTTCCAGAGTAAAATTATTAAAGAGCCTATTTGGCTAATTCACCAATAAGAAAACAGCAGCCAAAACAAGAGTCACCCTCAATACCTAGGCACACAGACATTCATTGCAGTGACAAAGCCTGAACATAATTACTTAGCTGTGTGATGTGATGACTTTATTACACGAATCTGCATTAATCTGAATTTGAAATGACAAATTTCACAGCAGTTTATTAGGATGTGACTGCTAAATGACTGATATGACAGCGACATGTGTAGTAATCATAACCTCCTAATACAGTTGCACTTTTTTATCCCCCTGATGTAGCACTCATCACGATGCTTCAACTGATTCCAGGAACCTAAAAAAAAATTACCTTATTGTAATGATTTTTAAACTTGCTAAAAGCTTTTTTTTTTTTTTTTTAACACAGTAGACTCACACCACACTGTACTGTGAAACTACGCTAGTGGGTATTGATGTTCCAAGTATTGCCATGGGGCTTTAGAGTATAATTAAGCAATAATGTTAATAGAATAAGACCCTGCAACAGCAGCAGCCTTTCTCACTGGTAGGTAAATGCAGGGCAAAGTCATTTACTTTTGAAGTGAGCTGAGAGCACTGCTGAAATATATTCTTAAATAGCTTGGAGGCCTCAGCAAACCTGAGATGTCCCAATTGCTCTCCCCAAACTCTCTGTATGTGCTGAGGAACTGTTGTAAAGTCAGAGCCAAGCCTGAAAGTGGGACAGGAGCAGAAGCAGTCACTGTGATCACCCTCTTTGGATGGCCCAGGGCTGTCACCCTCTTGCTCCCCTTGCTCTGAATGGCGCCAGTACAAGGATGAAGTTAGCTGAAGTGCTTCTCTGGACATCAGTGGGTGATGGCTTCAGAGGTGGAGTGTTCTGGGAGTGTGGGGACATCTGCCCTACCCTGGGCTTTGCTCTGTTCTTCACTCTGGAGAAAGGGTAAAAAGAAGAGTTATGGTAGCATTTGCCATGTGCCCTTGTGGGACAGCAACATGCCCTTGTGGCCAAGAGGGCCAGTGGGGTCCTGGGGTGCATCAAGAAAAGTGTGTCCAGCAGGGCTAGGGAGGTTCTCTCTGCTCTGCCCTGGGGAGACCACCCCTGGAATGCTGTGTCCAGTTTGGGGCTCCCCAGTTCCAGAGAGACAGGGACCTACTGGAGAGAGTCCAAGGGAGAGCTACGAGGGGTATCAAGGGACTGAACATCTCTGCTGGGAAGAGAGACTGAGAGACCTGGGGCTGTTCAGCCTTGAAAGGAGACGGCTGAGAGGGGATTTATTGACGTAGAGAAACAGCTGAGGGGTGGGGTCAAGGGGAAGGGGACAATCTCTTCTCAGTGGTGCCCAGTGATAGAACAAGGAATAATGGGTTTAAGTTAGAACAGAGGAAGTTACACCTCATCATGAGGAGAAACTTGTTGGCTGTGCGGGTGCCGGAGCCCTGGCCCAGGCTGCCCAGAGAGGGTGTGGAGTCTCCTGCTTTGGAAACTTTCAAACCCGCCTGGACACATTCCTGTGTGGCTGCCCTGGGTGACCCTGCTCTGGCAGGGCCTCACACTGGGTGGGCTCTGGAGGTCCCGTCCAACCCTCAACATTATGATTCTATGATTCTGTGATTCTATGATTGTATGCATGAAAATATCTAGGTTAGAGCGGTGTGAAAAGATCTAGATGTTACCACTTGTCTCCAAGGCAACTTTCTTTCTGATGTCCCCTTGTCAAAAATATTTTCTGCAACTTGGACCTGTTGAAGCAGGTCAAGAAACGATCAGAGGACTGGAATAACTCTCTTACTAAGAAATGCTGGAAGTGTTGGTGTTGTTCACCCTGGAGAAAAGAAGGCTCTGAGGAAACCTCGTGGTGGCCTTCCAGTACTTTAAAGGAGGCTACAGGAAAGACGGGGAGAGATTTTTAACATGTTGCCTCCTGTCATGCCTGCACTTGCTGCCTCCTTTTCCATTCCAGATATTTCAAGCACCCTATTTTGGAATTTTTGTGGTATCGAGGTGCACCCCGTGTGGAGTAGGGCATCCAGTGGAGCAGCCCATCACAAGGGCTTTGCAGTTAAAGTAGAAGAAAGATTCTGTACAGAGCAGACACAAACCCTTTTATTATACCAGATCTACTTCAGGGGAATTAGTTCTATATTTAGTTGAAATTTCCATTGCTGCTCTACCTGTAAAAGAGCGTTAGTATTCTCATTATTCAATTAGACAGATACAATGGCAATAAAATATTCATTTTTTTGCAGCAGAAGCGGAATGATATTGCCTTGAATACCTGCAGACATATTCCCTAATTGTTGCCTCATATATCTTAACTGTATTATTTCTGATTTGCAAGTGTAAATAAATGTACTGCTTGGGATGATCATATTTCACACCAATTTATTTGAATGACATTAATGAGTTCTCTCTACCAGTGAGACTTTGCTTTGAGAGCTAGGCTCTGTTTTGCTACCCATAATTTAATATGATTTCCCACCATCATATATGAAAATTAAATAAATAAATAAAAATCAGCCATGGGAATACCTGAAAGGATTCAATTTTGTTAGCTGTTTTCATTCCACAGTTAGGAGCCTGTGACACCATTAACAAAAAAAATAATAATGTTATTAAAATAGTGGAGACATCAAAGTGATCTTGATATAGTTGAAGGTTACAATTGCTAAGAGGACAGACTTTGCTGTCGAAACTATTCCGCATCTGCTGGCAAGTTTGAAATTGTGATCCTGGAAGGCACAAACAATGGCATTTGACCAGCTTCAAAAAAGAACACGCATTGAAAAAAGGAAGAGATATGTGCATGTTTTGTTTGCTGTGCTTAGTATTTCTAAAACATTATATAATTTTTGCCTGAAGACCAAAGTCACATTCACGTTCACTGTGGCTTCTTACCAGAAATGACTCGGCAGAGTTCCCATTGCATTTGCCTCCCCGTTTACACCATTCCTTTCCAAATACACCTGGAAATTGCCACCTTTTGAACCCTTCCACATGATCTGTGTACTCCCTCACACCATGAAAGGATGTCTCCGGGGCTACATGTACCTGTGGCTCTTGCTCATCTTCCTTTCGCTGATGCTTCAGGTGGCACCACGGTGCCTGAGCAGAATCACGATGCCAAGCAAAGCAAATGAACCAACTTCATGAGCTGTTGTACAGAAACTGAGGAGCCAGAATTAGGAGAGGGTTTCTCTGTGATGACTCCAGAGGTGAGAGATGCAGGAGTTGGTCAGAGTATTAATGGGAGGTGCAAGGTTTAAGGTTCAACTCCTGTGTTGCTTTCAGTGGGACTTTGTGCCTTTGTCTCAGACTGCAGCATTTTGGGGTGTGTAAGTGGGAATGCTTGAGGGCCAGGGCCCCAACGATATCTGAGGAAGGGGATGTAAGACAGAAAGAATGAATTGCCCTCTGAAATGGCCTTTTCTCCCACTTTACCTATGGGTGAAACCATGGCTGGTCACTTAGCCTAAATCCCTGGCTGCTAAATCCTTGGATGCTGAGGCGACACAAGATTTCTCCCTTTTTTCTACCTGCTGCACTGCCCTGACTCAGAGGGGTGTGATGGTAAATACCTTAGAGATGGGAAAGTATCCTTATTTTATTGTAATCAGTATCTGCAGCTACGACTGAGAGGCAGATTGGCTCTGAGGGGTGCGTTACGTCAAAGCCAGCATTTTTTCCCATTCCTATTTCTTCTAGAAAAGCCACCATGGCTGTGGGAAATGCTGCTCCTTTTTCAACTATCCTCACAAACACATGCCAGTGGCAGCAATGGCTCAGTGGCCTTCAGTCCGTGCTCTGCTCCATTTTCTCCGTCATCCACCCCAGAACTTAATCTGAGACTTTCCTTCCTCTGTGAAAAACAAAACAAAACAAAACAAAACAAAAGCCTTAAAGAAATGAAAATGAGACAGTGGCACAGACCAACGTGGGGTTAATTTGGACCTGAACCCATGAGGTCTTGTTCAACCGAGTGGATGTCACCACCCAGCTTCTGGGTAGCCACCAAGATCTTTCAGGATCGATGTCACAGAATCACAGAATCACAAAATTGTTGAGGCTGGAAAAGACCTCTGAGATCATCAACTCCAGACCATGACTCAAAAGCATCCTGCCTTTCCCTGACTATTCCTTCCTTTAGAGCCCTGCAAGGTTGCTCCTCTAAGGCTGTTTATCAGCGCAGCGTTTCCGCAGGGCATCCGCATCAACATTCCTGTGCCACCAGCCTGCCCACTGAAGCATAGTATATTCTCCACTTTATATTCAAGGCAGCTGAGTGATTCTCCTTCCTTTGAGTGGCACGCTGCCACCCATACATTACACAGAGAGCGAAACTCCTGAGGAATCATTGAAGCTAACCATACATTACATGCATGATGGGCTTACCAGATGTCATTTCTTACATTGTTATGGTTTCATAAACTACACTGACATTGTCATTATGCTCAAAAAATTTGATCCCGTTCTGCTCTTCTTAAAATGGATGATTCTGAAGGTTGTTGCATTAACAAATAAGAGTTTGCAAGGAAGGCGGATTTGCAACAGGAGTTTGTGAATAGCTGGGTTATAACATTTGCTGGAAAATGGCATGACAATTGATTCATTGCTGGAGACAGTCACAAAAAAGGCAATGCTAATTCAAAGGTTAGAGGATCCATAAAGATTTAAAACGAGATTTATTACAGTAGGTGGACTTATATTGCTCAGAAACTGGAATTGCAGCTGTCTTCCCTGTATTTATGAGACATCTAATTAATCAGTCATAATAAGTGCGTTAAAAACTAAATCTGTCTTATTGAGATCTACATTAGTCTTGGTGCTTTCTCCACTATGACTTGTTTGTGACAGCAGACAAATTCATTTCAGATACATGAAGAGGGATGAGTCCTCTCCGGCAGAGCTTGCAGCCAAGAGCACCCAGACCTCGGGAGAAGGGAAAAGGAAACAGCAGAGGGATTATCCTCAACGTGAAGGGAAACCCTGTGCTTGCTTGCATACGGTGTGGAAAGGGGAGCTCGGATGTGGCTGCTTGGGAAGGAGGGCAAATTGGGCAGGGGAGGCTACAGGCAGTGTCAGCGTGGAGTTGTTCTTCACCAGAAATGGTGAATTTGAAGCAGGAAGACGTGGATGCTCTTTGCTAAGTGGTGCCAACAGGCACTGCAGACTAGAAACTCAGTCTTGCCCTGTTTTCCAGTTACACATCACGGGAATGTCTGTCAATCCCCTGACCTCCATGGAAACCAGGGGTACTCAGCATCTCTAAAATTAACAGGGATGCCTGAAGGCGATGGGAAAGCTCACAACTGGGGCCAATTTCTTGACAGGCTTATCTTTAAAAAAAAAGCACTGATTTCTGCAGGCCCCTTCCCCATTTCCACAACTGGGCAATTTGGCTTCGCGCTTTTACAGGAGGCCAAGGACTGGCTGTTTTGGGGTTCTTTCCTTTTTTATTTTTTTTCCTTTTCTTTCTTGACTGGCTTCCTCCTTCCCTCATCTCACAATGAACACACAGAGGACTGCGACAAGAAAAGCGGAGACAATAGAGGACCCCAACAGCATACATTATTAACCACGTTTGCATTCTTTAGTGTCCTTGCTGCTAAAATTAACACAGCCCGCGTGGCGCCCTGCCAGACCGAGCAAAGCGCGTGTCATAAACAACACAGGTGGGTGCGGCGGCGAGCCATTTATCTGTTCCTGTAAATGTCCCATCACGTCCTTCTCGGCTTAATAATGCCCCAGCTAACTAAACTGAGTGATAGTTTTCACAGGCTAATAATGACTCATTTGTCACAAAGTCTGACTTTCATTTGCAATAGCATCGTAAATTTTCTGCCCTCTACGGCATGCCTGAAACGCAAATGCTTTTTTTCTTTTTTTTACCCCCTCCTCTTGCAGTATCATGTAGTATCAGGCAGGCTTTTTTTTTTTTTGTGGGTATCCAACAAAAAGAAAAAGATTTTGAATAATCTTACTTCAAGAAGAGTGTAGAAGCAAACTCCATTGCCTAATCAGGATAAGCCCAGTAAACTATTTCTAGAAATGCAGATTGGAGCCTTTTAAGGAAGCTGGAACAGAAGAAAGTCCCAAAGCAGGTACCAAAATAGGTACCATAATAAAAGGCTTACATCCCATTTTTTTTTGCTCCTTTCCACCATGCTCCTAAGGTTTCACTGGGGAAAAGCAGCCTGTTTTTCTTTCCTGTTGACTCATGGCCTTCATCTCTGAGCTTGATCATCCCCATAACGAACCAGGAGATATTTTCTTCCCCCTCCTCAGTCCTGTTTGCTCTGCAGAGGCCACTGCTCATTACTCCTCCAGGTCTTGTCACAGGATAACCTTGGTCCAGCCCTAGGGGACACCTCCCTCCTCATGGGACCTGTCCCCTGTCAGAAATAGTGAAAGACTCAGATGTGGTTTTTAGGTTCCCCTGCAAGTGCTCCCACTGTGCCCTGCCTCCATGGTGGATCAATAGCACATCCCAGCATCCTCCTTTCCCAAATATCCCAATTTAAATGTGAAAGAAAATTGGGTCCCTAGGGCAGCTGGGAGCCGGGTCTTCTCTGAGCAGGTCCCATGGTGAGTGGTGCACAGTGCAGGAATTCTAACATGGCTTAATGGCTAACATGGCTTTGATTTTTGGAAGTATCCCGCATGGCCAGGAAGAAGATGCAGGTGGGGAGGGTCCATGAACCCCGAGAACTAATGCTATTAAATTCCATCCATGCATGTGCACCAAAGGCAGAAGAGTGATCTGTAAGTCACATCATGAAAAACTGCACATGGACACTTGTGCACAGAACAGAAAATTTTGTCGGAAAACAATGTGTAAGGTCAAGATCTTCTTGTGCCTCCCAGACATCTACCCAATGTTCAGATTTTTCCTCATTTCACAGGTGCTGATGCATGTCTGAAAGGAAAAGGTGTTAAACTCGGTCTGACAGCCTGGTCTGACATGTAATTCCCAGCCATTGAACTCTGCCTATTATCATCAGGAAATAAAGGCAGAGAGGAATGTTGAGGATGAGACCGGGAGGAGCAGGGAGGAGCTGTTCCCTGGAGCATCTTCTGAAGCGTCGGGGAGCCATTTCCATCCCTGTGCAAAACCTCAAGCTCCTAAAACTCCCGAGGCTTGAATTATCACACTCATTTCAGGCTCGGCCAACCATGTTTAATCAGCCTACACCCTCCAGCTCTGAGAGAGGTTAGAGGTCCCCCGACGGGCAAAGAACATCCAAGGTAGGAGAGCGATGCTGACTGATGAAGCTAAAGGATTCTGCCCAGGCTTCAGGGGCAGAGAAAAAGTCAGTCGCTGCTGTCAGACAGGGCGTTACTGAATGGAAGACTTGGGCTTCCAGGTAGTAAATATCAGAATTCACATTAAATTATTGGGTTGAACACTGATTTCAGTCAACCAAGAATAGGATTTAAAGGTTTTACCATGCCACGACATATCCTGCAGTCTATGCATAATGCAAGGAATAACAAAGTGCATGCAGCCACGTTGCAGTTAGGAACATGATCTCTGAATTATCTTAAGAAAACAGAATATTCCGCAAGTGTATTCAGGCATTTATTTCTATCATAACAGAGCATCAGGGAATTTAACAAAGGTGAAAATTATGAGTGATGACACTCCTACAAAAGGCAACACACCGCAACTGTGCCCACAACAAGCCTCATGGAAGCAAAGGACTTCGCAGTTTTTAAGCCACAGAAGCTAAGCAGACGTGAATGGGTAAAGCTTCCCTGAAGTCTGATATGGCCCTGAATTCATTCCAGTAGAGGATCTAGATGATATTTTATCAAAGGCTGGGGAATACTCTTTAGCTTTAATTGTGCTGTCTATTGCTCTTTTTTTTTTAAAAAAAATAAATTTAAAAACCCTGTAACTCTTGCACACGGAACAAGGTCGCTCAAGTCCATATGGACAGCAACTCTTCAAATTTCTGAAGGTGGAGAAAAGACTCAGTCTGCCCCTTACACTGGAAAGCACAAGGGACTCTCCTGTTTCATCTGCCATGTCTTGCTTGCAAAGCAAATGTCAGTCCTCAGGGAAATAGTAAAGAAATGGGAAAAATAATAATACTTAAAAAAAAAAAAGACAACTCTCAGTTTGTTGCAAGGAAGAGAAAGCTGAGATCTAAAACTTTGTTCTGCCTGGGCGAGACCAAGCAAGGCAGGTTATTGTATCATCTGGGCTTGGTTAAACCTCTCAGTAGGGATAATAACAGGATAAAGATAACTTGACACCTGCCGCCCTGGAGCTGGTGGCAAAGGGGCTATGCTCGGCACAGGAAAGTATTGTCAACTTTGTCTCTGTTCTTACAAAAGCGACATTTCCTAGTGCAACAAGATACAAGTTGTCCGCAAAACTCAATATTATTAGTTAACGACTGAGGTGAAATGACTGTTGCAGCTGGTAAAGCTTTGATCTCTCTTTCCAGATTGCTGCCACCTTGCAAAGGATTTCAGCCTTTGTATAACTTTGAACTCACAGGACTACATCCATCCTTTGAGTTTCGCAAGTGATTTCAGCAGAATTACACGGAGTTTGACATTGGCCCATCTTATCTTCTAAATATTCTTCTCTGCAAGATGAGCAAGACCCTGACTTTGTCCTCCTGTCATGAGAAAGCTCCAGTCCCGTCTCGTCCAGTAATTGCTGGAAATAATTTTCTGGCAGTTGCCCTCTTTGCTTTTGATCTCTTTGTCTGATCATCCCATTAGTCATTTTCTTCTTCTCTAGCATGAACGTCCAGTTCAATTTCATCTCTATGCAGCTGATACCTAACTTTATTTCTTATTCCCTACCTTATTGCCCTTCAGAGCTCTCTATGAACTTCCATGGCCCTCTACCATTAGCAACTGAATATCTCTAAATTTTCTAAAGTTCTTTTCTTTTGTGCTGTAGAAGTGAGACAACCCTCGCTTTCTGCCAGAGTGCTTTCCACACATGATTTGCACTTGACAAAGGTTCTTTTCTCCCGTAGCAAAAGCTGGATACGGGAAATCTGGGATGAGTTAATCATTGTGGAAGAATGATTTGGCAGGTCAGCTGGTGTAGCCTTTGCAAAATTGCTCTGATTAGAAACCACCTGAGCTGAATTTCCCAGAAAGTTTTTAATTTGGTTCAGTTCAGTTTATTACTTGGTGACTATGGGTGTCCAGAAATGTGGTATTTACACACATTGTGTGATGGCCATTTGTTGGCTTGGAAGTTTGGTAAACCACAAGCAGGAATACAGGAAACATAACATTTTGGTCCTCGAGCAAGAAAAAAACCCCAAAACATTACTCTATAATGTGGTGGAAGTTTCACCTTTAACTCTGTAAATGCCCTTAGTGAAATCTGAGTGGACAAAGGAAAGAAGAAGATAGCAATCACCTTAGAGTAGTCCATCTGGATGGGAAAATCCACTGAAAGCCATTACACCTGGGTGGGATTTCCCATATTTAGAGTCTTCAGGTCACCTAAACAGAGTCAAACAGTGGTGTGTATTGAGTGAGCTGTGCCCAGTCTCAGATTTCTGCTGATGACTGTGTGTTTCTTTTCTCCCCTGGAAAAAGTCCTTTATTATATATAGTATTTACTAGTCTAGGCCAGTAAGAATATTTAATTTACCACCATACAAAAAAATCTTGTGATCAGCTTTGGTTTATAGCAAATAAACCCCACCTGACTATTTGTTTTCAGAGTCATCTCTGCCACCATGCAAATCAGCATTTGGTTTGTTCATCTAAAGCACGGGTTGGGCAAGAAATATGCAACAGCTCTCAGATCTTATAGGCACAAAAATACATAATATGCTAAAAATTCCTTACTCTGTGGCACAAAAGGTAATGTATACACAAATGTGTTTGAAAGATATTTGTACAACAAGCACTAAAGAAATTCTACATTTATTTGAAGATTTTGAAGGTTCTTCTCTCATAATATATTTCCAGTTTTGCTTAGAAACACTTGAACCTTTCACAAAGTGATAGGCTAATCTCTCGCTGCTTGCCATGTATTTTTAATAAAGTCTGGACACAGCCACGGCTGAATTTTGTTATTGAAGAAGGGTGGGCAGAACGATTTAACACAAGATATTTAGTAAAACAAGCCTTGGGAAACGGTGGAAAGGATTGAGGAGCCAAGCGAAGGTTGATTTCCACATCAGAGTGCTAAGCAATGAACAATGATAAGGCAGAGTTTAATTTAGTAATGAACAGAAGTTATCAATAACCTACTGGTTTTACACCCATGATAACAATATAATTAGATTGGAAATCAAAAGATGGAGATGAAAAAACTCAATTAGTAAGATAAAAAATGTAAACGGTGGAAAGAGCAGTTTACTGGATTAAAGGAAGTATGAAAGGTTAATTGGGAGCAAGAACTGAAGGAAAACTATTAGCGAGAATCTGGAAATGTTCAAAACAGTGCCGGGCAAATTACATGATAAAGCTGGGAACTGCACACCTTGGAAAGAAAAGGAAATTACATGCAGCCATCCCCCTCTGCATAGACCAAGGAGGGAAGATATTATACAGTAAAAATATTATTTATGGTGAGCGAAGTGGCCAGCTGCTGAGAAACACCGTGTTGGGAGCTAAAGGTGCCTCCTCCTCCTCCTCCTGCAAACCTCACAGCGAGGATGTTCCTCAGCCCCGGTGGGATCCCCACACCACAAAACAGCTTTGCTCATTTTTTTCCCCTGTCTCCTCTTCTTTCACTTCCCTTTCATTTTTTGTATACGCTGCAAACAACTGGAGGAGGAGGGCAAGTGCAAGGAGTGGAAGATTTGAAGTTTTGAATTAATCTTTTAGAAAAAAATGCAAATAAATATAAAATAATAAAAAAATAAATAATAAATAAACCA